>NC_034412.1:57362874-57617427 GCF_002078875.1 Numida meleagris | reverse complement strand
AGAAAAGAAAAGAAAAGAAAAGAAAAGAAAAGAAAAGAAAAGAAAAGAAAAGAAAAGAAAAGAAAAGAAAGAGAGGGAAAAAAAAAGGAGAGAACACTGTCATTTGTCTTGGCAAGAGGATATAACAGTTACCACAGTTATGCCTATTTCACTACTAAAAATAAGAAGCGGTAAGTACTACAATGATTATTGCAGCCTTGGCAATGCTGCGAATGTAGGATTTTTTAAGAGATTTGTGTAACATACACTCGTCCCCCAAAATACTGAGAAAAATACCACATAAATACCAATCATTACGTTAACCTCTGACCTGGTAGAAACATTAGCAACTGCAGACACAGAGCAAAAGTGCACTGCCTAACTAAGGACACAGAGCCACAGATGTGGGGAAAAAAAAAAAAAGTCATATTTCAGTTACTCTATCAGATCAAGCAACTGAGGGAGCTAGAGCACAACTGAAAACTACAAAACTGGAAGAGAAACAGCTGAAATAAAGTGGCAGCAGAGGCCAGAGGCCAAGGAGTGGACAAAAGGAGTGCAAAGGAGTGCTGACCTATGAAAGCAAGTCCTCGAAGAACAGAACTGCACCACAGTGCCCCTTCCTGCTTCTGGATCTGACCTATAGTCACAAAGCCTCTGCTTGAGTCTGGTCTTTCAGCTAGCAAACACCAGGCTGCTCCTGCCTCTACAGCTGGCTTAACCATTCAACACATCCAAGACTGGAGCAGGACACAGCAACGGTGATAGGGGACCAGCTCTGTCAGGGTAGATGGCATCACATTCCTTCTTGGCAGCAGCACTGCCAGACCACTCCTCCTATGCAATTGGGATGAGCCCAGATGCACCTTGGACAGGAAGCAGTTCCTCTGGGTCTGGAGATATGTGTAAAAGGCAGGATTAGGTGGCCTAGAGTTGGAGAAGGAAGGTAAGTTAAGGACTAGATGGAGAGTTCAGACATAACTGAGACTAGAAATGCATTCACGCTGTGCTCCATCCAATCTATTAAACCCTTCAGTGGTGATTTCAGGTGCAGCTCTTTGAATATTGTCTGGGAATATATACTCCTTTCTGCTTTAAACATTTCATTCACTGAAAGATTTTTAACCCAAGTTGCTTTACCTTGGGTTAAATGGTGAGGATTCAGGGCAGGTCAGTAGACATTCAGATAAGCTTAATCAGCTTCAAACTTCCTTTTCAAAACAGAAAAAAACAGAACTGACTGCATTTTCACATAGGTTGATTCTTATTTTTTTTGTCCAAGAAAACTTCAAAGCTCTTTTGAATGTTCACTTCAATATTTGATTTAAAACTAATTAAGAAAAAAACAACTTCCATTCTGAAATATTATCATAATATTATGGTATCGTGATATTGAAAAAAAGCACAGTAAAAATATCATAATACCCTAAAAATCCTCATGTCCCTTTTCTTCTCAAACTCCCCAGCTGGATGTCAGCTCTCATGACACACATTGGCCTCTACATGCTGCATTTCACCAGGAACTCCGTCAGAGTCAGTGGCTGCTGTTTATGAGTCATTCTTCTGCTCTCTAATAAAGCTTCTCTGATAGGGTGGGGATGCAGTGACACCCAGGGCAGCTCATCAGATGCCAAGGACAGGAATGCTAGACTAGAAGTACTAGTGTAGCAGTGAGGAGGGCTGTAGTTCGTCTGAGGTATTTCTTTTACAAAGAAAAACATTCTCCAAACTGTCCTACTTAGACGTACCAGAAACGCATTCAACAACAGGAAAACCATTCTTACAGTCAGTAGGAGCTGAGGTAAGGCAGTGTTTCTAATAATACCCAAATTTTTTAGCCAATTTTCATGTTCTTCGATAACCCCTATTTTTATTTATTTCCAAGCCTTCTTTCCCATCTGTTCCCTTCTGCATGATCTATATCTTATGCTATTTATCCCTAACAGATTTTTGCTTCTCATTCCTGGTCTAGTTAGATTGTGACAATATTCTCTGTGTATTTCTGGCTTCTCTGCTTTCTTTCTCATGCATCTTGCATTCATACAGACCCTTTCAAATACTTATCACTCCCTCTGACCCTTCCACAACAGTTTATGTTTTTATTCCTATTTTACAATAGTTCTCTCTCAACATTTTTCTTCTTTCCTCCTTTAGGCTCAGGTTTCTGGTTTCACTGCTGAATACAAGTTCTTCCAATCCTGTCAGACTCCGTCTGTTCTAGCTGACTTCCTTGGTTTTGACTTTTCTGGCTTCTTTGGCTTTGTTCCTTCACCTCTATTTCTGGACACTAGCTCAATGTTCTTTACTGAGATCTACCTCCTGAGACAGTTTAATGCACTGATGTGTCCTTTCTTTTCTTGCAATAGTGCATGCACTGTGAACTATTAATTAAATATGCCTAAATAACTGCTTCATGAATGTATTTGCATACCGGTTTGGAACACATTCAGGTTTCAATCTATATCATGTCCATGGTACCCAGTTTTTCTTGGGACAATACAAGCATTCCTACAAAAATTGCTTGTTATCCTTTCTCCCCATTAATTCATAAGTATTGCTATATTTTGGTTTGGAAGAAGTCCAGTACTGTTATTTTACTGATGGAATACACTTTCTTCCTTTGGGAGATCAAATAGTCAAATTGTAACAAGCTGTTTTGCATTGCTGCTTCAAGCTGCCTCTGGTCCAAAAGAAGAAATTATAGTAAAACAAATGCTTCCTCTGACTAACTAATCAAGCACATCACGCTTACAGAGAGCAGTATGAAGCTGGAGGGTTGGAGAATATGAAAGAAACTTGAAAAAATGAGTCCATGCACATATGGCAATAAGTCTACCTGAAGTTTCCAGTTCTGTTTAAAAGAGATGAATTAGTACAGAAAAACAAAACCTAGCATATGATGTACAAAACATACTGCAGTGACCTACTTAGAGATACTTAAGTGAAAGGACAAAATTGTCATGAAAGAACAAACAAAACACGACAGAGAGAAACTTTATACAGGCATCACACTCTGACCATTTCTAGGATAACAAATTTTCAAACAACTTCTTTTCCCCACTCCCAAATCTTTGTGGGAGTGCTAAGACATAAAGAGAGATGACAAAAGGAAATACAGAAGCCAAAATTAAAGAAAGATGTTTACATTATTACATGGGAGAAAAAAAACGATGAGATGGGAAAAGAAGTTGCTAGACAGTGCTAACAGTCCACTACAGTTGGCTGTGATATACTTGATGAGTGATCAGGTTAAAAAAAAAAAAAAAAGGCAACATGCACAGTTATTACACAAAATTAAGAAATCAAATTGCATGGTAAGAACGGCATACCCCAAATACCACTTGCACTTACTCTGATACCTCTACAGTCAAATCTCAAATCATAATTACTCCTGGGACAACAATATTAGAAACAAAACAGGATATTTTTGTTACCAAATATCAATAACTTGGTAACATATGTTACCAAATACAATAACAAGAAACCTCACTACAGTTGCACATCTATGTCCTTTAGCTGCTCTGAATACCTGCATCTCAAGGATATAGTGAATTTAAAGACTGTACAGTTTCTACTAAAGTGAAAGAGCATATGGAACAGTCGGCTTATGAGAGACCAAAATGACTGTGTTTCCATTTTTTTTGGAGAGAATAAGGCTGAAAGGGAGAAGCTACAAAAAGTAGCTGAAAAAAAAATCCTCAATATCAGGTGGTCTGAATCAGCAAATTAAAAGAATTATAATGTATGACCAGGACAGAGGAGTAATGGAGAAATACTAAACAGGACAAAGGCAAAACCAGTCTTTGGAGGCCCAGAAGAGTATTACAAGCCAAATGCCAGCATCTGAAATCCCTAAGGGTCTAAGACAGTCTAAAGAATAGGACCTGGCATCAGTTACCACGTCCCAGTGCCAGATGTATTCCAGTTCAGCTGTGTCCAGATCCATGTCAGTCAAGAACATGCCACTCGCCTGTCAACATGCTTTCTAAGGGAATAATAATTGGCAAATTTTGTCTCAGGGATTAACACAGAACACATTTGCCCCTGCACCTAGACAGAGCCTTTGAGCTGTAACAGTTTGGAAAATATTATGCCCCTGTGCAAGCCCAAGTAGCAGCGAGCAGCAAAGCAGCAAACACACATAAGCCAAGCAACAATAAAGTTTTTGTTAGAAGGAAGAAACTGCTACAAGCTACAGTTTAAAGGAGGCACTGAGAAACCAAACTGTATAACTAGGTACAGCCATATCACCCTTGAAATAGCTACCTTAGCAAAAAGCCAGTTTGGAATAGCTACCTTAGCAAAGAGCCAGTTCAATTTAATAAGCAGAGTTCCTTCTGCTATTAAACAGCACTGCCTACTACCATGTTCTTATTTATCCAGTGTAAGCCAATCTAATTCTTGGCTTTTGACTGTAACGAAAAAAAAAAAAAAAAAAAAAAGATCCAGACATTCTATCATTAATTATTTTATCTCAGTTACACTTGCATTAACCTCGAGTAAATTCAGGGAAGCAAATGGAGACATTTCTGATTTCAAGCCATATGACTGGGATGAGGGTCTGACCACCCAGCAAGCACAGAGAAGCTTTTAATGCCCACTTAGGCAGGAGCTGCAAGTATACAGGCAGTCAGCTTGCACCTGGCTTGTCTACAATTACTAGCACTTCCTTTTTCCCCCTGTCAAATCTTCCTCCCCTCAATGAATGCACTTCATGGTGTTTTGATGGATGGCAAAGAGTAGGTTAAACTTTTGTCCCAGTTTTAGATAAAGTGTTGTTATGCATCAGAAAGGAGAGTGGCAAAAAGAGTACGGCATATCATTCTGCAGAACATTAAATGGTAATGCAATCTGCTCTACTCTAGGTGTCACATCCAAGAAAAGACCACAAAATTAGAAATGTAGAGCTCTGAGCAGGGGAGTACTTGGTGTTCCTCTCCTCACCCTTTATGAAAGGATTGCGGTAAGCAGCCAAGCAGAAATCAGCATTTTACACAAAATGTCTCAGAACCTAATAGCAAATCCAAACAGCTATTCAGCTTCACACACTCTGATGTGGTCATGTAATTTATATATTATGATAATCTGGTTTTCATCCAACCTACTGATTCAATAGTTGTTCCATTTAAATAATTGGCTATCTGACTCCCCACCCATGTTGAGGAATACACACACCATTATATTAAATGGATATCATTAACCTAGAAAAAAATATCATGAGGAAAGAAGACAGAGAATTTTCACACAGAAAAGGCATTCACTTTCATATGTGCTTGTCTGTTAATATATATTTCAAGATAGCCACATTTTCGAACATTTAGATTAAAAATTTAATTCTAGCACTGTTTGAAAGGATCTCATTCAACACTTAAATTTGATTTACAAAGAAAAGGGTTTGGTTTTGTGGATGTTGTTTGTATTATTTTTGCTGCATACATGCTCTTTCCTCAAAGCCTCACAGATAATCAGGCTAGCAGTGGCTACCAAACAGCTAGCAAGGTACTTTAAGAAGATTGGCAAATGTTGCAATAAACACAGCAGGAATGGCAAGAGGTAATTTCTACTGTCAAAAATTCCTTGACCTGACTCTGTAAGGCTCTGTCCACCCCAGGAAAGCATCTATAAAATAATACAAATACTACATCGAGTTGCCTACCTGTCTTTAAATATTATTCTTCCATTCATCTTTAAATATTATTCTTCTACTAGGAACGGAAGCATTCAGAATTTATTCATTTTAGCCATGATGTGCCTGTCTCCTGCCAGACTTGGAGAAGGTTCCTGTGTGTCCCAAATTTCCCAGCTATAGGTTACCTCCCAATGAGTGTGATGATAAATTATACAAATACCCAGCGTTGTCACCTTGGACAGCCACTTATACTTAAGGAATATAACTTGTCCCTTCTCACAGTATTTAACTAAGTCCACAAGCACAAGACAGTAGGGAATCCCATCCACAAATTGTTACTAAGCATGCTTGTACTAATTATGATGTTTTGAGGTTGTTTTTTTTTAGCTTTTCATTTCAGTTTGGAGAAGCCACCCATCTCAAAATTACAAGTGGTGCAAAGTCTTTCCCTTTCAATACATGAACTACAGAGTCTCAATTGCAACATGGATACTTTCTCAATTGATTATCCAGTTTTCTGGTTCTCCAGCTTCACTGCATCAGTCCTCACCACAGGGTGCAGTGCTGTGTCCACTGTTTAAGGGAAGGGCACAAATCGCAGTCCTAATGAAACCAGCTGCAGAATTAAGAAGCACAATTTCCCAATATGATACCAAGTACCAAAACCATAAGGAAGATAAGCATCTATGATATTAGCCACTGTCTCAAAAGGAATGTAGGAATGAAAGTCATATAAAATTCAGAAGCAGAAATAGTGTATAAAAATAAGAGAAAAATAGCCTAAAGAAGCAGTTGGGGCTTTTAATAGAAAGTTATGGTAAGTGTAAATATATTTCCTATTCCAGTTAAATACTTAATGTAAGTCAAAATAGTTAATGCAACTGTAAGAAAATTCAGGAAGTTGGTAATGGCAAGTTACTTACTCAGATAGTAAGAATGTAAGAAATGCACTTGTGCTGCAGGGCACAATTCTATGTTAGCTAAGTAGGTAAAGATCATAAATATGCCTTTCACACCTCTTCTTGATGCATGAAGCCTTTTTTTTCTTTTTTAAAGAAGAAGTATGAAAAAAGAAGAGAAATAGATTGGGTACTATCTGGCATCAAAAAGCCAAGACTTCCTAGGTGCTTATTTAGCATAGTGCTATCTTCACAGACCACTTCAAATTTTACAAACAGTCTTTTTCATTGCTATTTTTCAGGCCATTTTTGCTCCATATACTAAAAGAATTGAAAATGTTTTCTTTCTCATCAAAATGTTCTCTTTTCCTTTTGTTTCCTTTCCATCCTATAATTTAAACCAATACATTGAAGTCCTACTCCTTAAATAAATATTTTTTCCCTATTGCTTCCAATATCACATACGTTTTCTATATAGTCAAGCTACTCATGTTATAGATGGTTTTGGGGGGTTCTTCTTTAACTTTGACATTATTTTCTTCAGCCTCCTCATCATTTTCGGCTTCCTCATATGTCTTATATACAGATCAAACTGTTCTTACAAGCCAACATGACCCTTCAGATAACCCTGAAATTGTATCTTACAAGTAGTGTACTCCTTCTGCCTGAGTCAGAAAAGACTGAAAACAGGACGGCACAGTGAGCTGAACTTTTCATACTCTTTTTAGCAGGGAGGTAGCTAAGCCTGTAACTGATCTGTGAAGAACATAAAACTCAGTGGTGATGGGCATACACAAACTGCATCAGTTTAGAAACTTTATGTCTAACAATATGAGAATTAGCTCCCAACACAGAAAACTTTTTGATCCTGAAGTATTCAGACTGCTGTGTTTCAGAACAGAGGGAAATTCTTTACCATGCTTCCTTGTAAACATGTGGCAGTGGGATCTAGGTACAAAGTGCACAGATTAAGTAATGAGAGCAATCACGTGGACCTGTCCCTGCCAACCACATCAAGTGTTGAAAATTAGACCCAATGCAAAGAAAGATCCTTCCTTGAGGAATTTTCTGATGTGAAAGCTTCTGGACCTTGGGGGCACTTGGACTGAGACTGTGCTCAAGTTGCCATGGAAAGTATTATGAAACTCAAGTGCCAAACCTACAGGAACACCACAGGCTCTGTGTGTCCTGGATGTAGCCATCTAGGGTTTAACATAGCCTGAAAGCTCTGTGGTTTCTTTTAGTTGATGGTCCCTGACTGTCCCATAGCCTTTCCATGTGAACTTCAACTTCCATTGCTCTTGTCATTTATCTTTCACTGATTTCAAGCCCTTGAAATCCACTGGATGTGAATAATGACAAACAAACCCATTTATCTTAGGAAGAAAAACCAAGAGGAAATATGAAAGTGACTCTGCATGCAGGCAGAAGTTCACTTTGACATCTCTCTCTGGAAATAAAAAATGCAAGACAGAAATACTTCTTATGATCTAAGCATAATTTTTCTCATTCACATTTTTAGAGGAGTTGAATGTGCAATCAATAGAGATTAATAACACTGTCAACTATTTTCTTTCTACTCGGATATAGAAAGCTAGTTCATTCTTACCACAGAGCTCTGCCTACAGCTCTTTGTTTGCTTTACCTTCCACAACTTAGCAGCTTGTTGCTATGGTATTATGTCAAATAAGCAAAAACAACTCCTCAGTCCTCAATGTAAGCCCTCTGCATCCTCTGTTTGGGCTTGGCTCTGAACTGTGACTGCCAATTTCTGCAGAACACACAGCCAGCTGCTGCAAATTTAGTCATCTTTACTCATCTTCAACTCTCCTATTTCCAGAGCAAAAGTCAGTGCCCAAGAACTTTAGTTGTGAATTCGTGTTCAATCCATGATAGAAAAAGCATAAACAGTACTCATTCTACCACCACCATATACTGGAAACTACAATCTACAACTACGTCACAAATCTGATTCATTAAATTTGGAGAGAATAACAAAAGCAACTCATAATCCTTTGATAGGGGCAAATTTCTTCTGTCTGTTCTACCCTGTGGAGCTTTTATTGTGTATTTTATACCCAGAGGGCCAATTTATGCTCTCAGTTAGCACTGTGATATAATTAGTTAATGGAGTTGCTCAAGTCTAATTGAGGGCATAGTTTATTGCAGCAAATATTATGCTACCACAAATCATTGAGAAGGATTTCAACCATCAGATTTCTGTATCGATCATTTTCCAGAAACCTGACTTAAAAGTATTTAAATAAAGCTCTACTGCAGTCAATAATGGTTGTCCTCTTCCTCCCCATATGTCAATGGCTAAACAGTATGCATGTTAACACAGCTTAGCAGATTAACCAATTCTATCAGTTTCAATCACTATCTCTTTTTTATTTGTTGTTGTTTCTTTTTTAATCCATTTAAAATGAGTATGATACAAGGAATTTTATTTACAAATCATATCTAATGAAGAAAATGTGCCATGTGTACTCTACACACCATGGAGCACTGCACAAACAGACATTGATTTCTGCCTCTGTGTGGGTGAGTAGCAGAGAGAAATGGCTTGTCCCTGTCTCAATAGCATTACTACGCTGAAAGCAAAGACATCAGTTGTAACCCAACTAGCTCAGATGCCAATATAAGCAAAGCAATGACAAATTTTCCAATTTGAAAGCCATTATATGGAAAAGCATGTGAGAGGTTCACTGTACCCACTTCTCTGCTACTGCTACATTGCTCACAGAAAAACTAGTTCCTCACATCTCCCTTTTCTGCAGTTCAAAGAAGGTTTGGTACGATCTAGAATGTATAAAGTGAAAAAACTTAAATTATCAAATCAGTTTGCTCAACACGAACTGGACTGGAAATCTGCATTACCTTGTTCTTACAGAGAAAGCATTAGAACTATCAAAGTTCTACAGATCTCTTCCTGCCCTTCACCTTATCAGAGACCGTTAAGCATAAAATGCCAATTAAAATTTAAGCCTGTACTCCAAGCATTGACCGAAAAACTCTTTCCATTTCCTAAGTATGTTGTTATCACAGGGAGTTGTATGAGCTGAAAATTTTTCCCCAGCTATTTATTAAGTCTTAATTCTTTAGTTCACTATTTTATTCTGTAAGCCTTGCTCAGCAGTACTGGAGTTTTCACAACACAGGTCTGAATGGTAGGATTGTTTTTCTCAAACAATTGTATCATTAAGAGTCATTTGTCCCAAACTTATTCAAGGCACAAAAGGCTCCAAGCTAAAGGCTCACTTACATTCTTCAGTCTTGCTGCCTGAGGGCAGGAAAAAGGTAGGTCAGGATGCAGATGAGATGAACTATTTCAAGGTCTATTTGGCCTTACTCGTGCGAAGAAAGCATGTCTCCCTGTGTCATTTCTTCTGAAAGGAGCAGACTGGCAAAACATTTAAGGGCCCTATCACAAGGGATCTATCTTCAGGTAAGTTGTTGGCCAGTAAGTTGTTGGCCAGCAAATTGGAAAACACATCATGTCTACTGAGCCACATTTGTTTTTCTGTTGATATTTTGTACTGCTTCACATCACTATAGCTTTTGAAGAATTCTTATTTTAAGTAGAGCCAACAGTTGGAGACTGCCTGTCTGGTTCTACCACTGCTGAGAAAGCTTTCAGTCCTCAGAGGTACTTTAGATTAGTTTCTATGTATATAGTGATATATATGGAGAGAAAGATATTTATTTATATGTGTGAAAATGCATAAAAGCAAAGAAACTGAGACATGACTGTTTTTAAAGTTATGCCTTTACACTGTTTTCTGTCAAAGCTGATTTTTTTCTACTTCAGTGTTCCTCCCTCCTGTCCAGGTCTACTTTACTGTAGATTTATGTACCAGTCACCTTCAAGTATTTCCAAGCTGCTGGAGTTTGTTCAGCTTTGTACACATTAGAGATGGGTTCCCAGGGTTTCCTGCTGGCTTCCTTAGGTCTTAAGAAAATTGATCTGTGCAATTCCAGATATGTTTTTGGAAGGTCCCAACAAAAACCCCAATTTTTTCATTTACAGGAAATAAATACTTTCTTCTTAGTTTTTCTTCATGTGCTGAAGAACATTACTTTCTGTTTGCTGCAGATAAGATACAGGGATCCCAGTAGGTTCACCTATTGCACAGAGGAAGTCCACACTTTCACTAACAGTTTACACATCAAAGTATGGCCCTGCACAAATGGTTAAGCACTGGCCCACACTGAAAGCTGAATCACACAGCCAGTCAGAAGACTATGCTGGCAGAAAGGATGAGGAATTCAAATGTCTGGCCATGGAAAAGAATGAGCCAACAGCAGCTGCAAAAGCCAAAATCAATGGGTTGCTCAGGGATTCAGCAACATGGCTGGCATGAGCCAGACCTGCTCCACCATAAACAAATGAGTCCTTGGGGATCTGTAGTTAGCTACTGCCTGTGAATCACTCCAGAACCTCCCATGCCCCTGTGTAGATGGTACGCAACTTCTGTGGCTTGTGATTGAATGAACATTTTGGTATGTGACTCAGAGAAAATGAGTTAGGCTAATCCTGCGCTAACATTCACACAGCACTCACCTCTTGCTGTGTATTTATCTGTCTTTCATGCTAGAAGGAATGACTGAAATCAGACACTTCAGAGTTTAGATTATTTTAAACAAAAGCATTGATATTCTCTTGGGAAGATTTATCCCCATTCCACTTCCTATCATCAAGAACAAAATAATAATGACAGTACTCTTTTTCTGAATACCATGAACAGCTGTTTCTGAGAGACAGTTTGAGTAACAGAAATGCATGTTTTAAAACAATGCTTTATATCAGCAACTTCCTTGAGGGATCAACTTCTTCACAATTCTCTGAATCTTAATAAAGATTGGTGTGCATTAAATTATTGCTATTGATCACTAAAAACCATGAATGATCAAATAAGTTATTGTAGCTTAAACTCTTGTAATTGGTACCATGGGATTTTAGACACAACCAAGAGGCTAAAAATTAACAGTATAGGAGAGCACCAAATGCAGGTACTTATTCTATAGTTTTATGCTCCATTACATAGCATTGTTTAGGACACATAACACTTAGTTCTCACAGATGGTACATAAATACTGTTTGTTACCCAGCGGTTTGGTTGATATTTTCTGGAAAGTTAATAACATTGTAATAATCAGCATTAAATGGATTGTACTGGGCTTTTAGGACCTTATATGGATTTATAAATGTTTCAAAATGCTTCCACTCCTACAAGCAGGAAGAGATTATTTCCTTTAATATAATTCTATTTATTTAAGTAACTCCACTTAGGATTGTATTAGACTATCATTGTAACGTCTAGCCATTTTCGAGGGAGATTACATGTGAACTTACTTGCATTTTTTTTCCAATCTCTGAATGTTTTAGCATTTTTTCTAGTCTTAAATACACAAAAACAATGTACCCTGAGGATGCTGAAGGTTTGAAAAGATTATTATGGGAAAGCTAGGTTGAATAATGAGCTTCTTACGTTTAGTTCTTAGTGTGGTACATGCACTGGTCATTCTTATTTTGTCTGGCATAGTTTTAGCCCATTTCTGAGTACCTAGATCTGTGGAGCCACACGTTAAGAGTTATGGAGAGTGCTGAGACCATCCACTGCCTTTTTTTCCCACTTTGTAAACCTGTGCAGGCTGGAGATGAAGGTTACACAGGGAAAGGGACATACCTCAGCATAGTGGTAAGCTGTTCCTAGAGGCCAAGCTGAGCTCCCCAAGTCTAAGCCAAGAGGCCAAAAAGAAGGTGACTGCGATGAAGCTCTGTTATTCATTGCATACCAGGCTGCATGGTGCCCTCTCAGCTATCATTTCAATCAAAACAAAGATTTACAAAATGAATAATACCTTGACTATTTAAACTGTTAACCTTTTTTTAACATTGCTGTTTATAATTAGATTTCACAGAGAGTCAGACTGGTGCATTTCTCTGAGCTTGTCATTTTTACCATGTGAATATGTTGGATCAGGTAATCATAAGGCTGAAAGGTCAGGTAACATGACTGAATTGCTGTTAGTAATTAAATGTGCGATAAATAATAGTATCTGCTGTAGCTAGAAAAGATCGTGTAGGTAGCTTCACGTTCTGTTTTATAAATCATATTTTAAAAAGTGTATGGGTTGTTTTATATTAAACATGGTGCTTACATGTGCCAAAGATTTATTAGTCCAGTCTGTCTTATGGTGAGTGGCTGCAGTCCAGATTCATGTGGTAGAATAATAAAAAATTTTAAATGGCTATAGAAGTTGATGGACCAAAATGGAGTGAGTTAGCTGATTGGCTACCAGTGATGTCATAGACATGGCTGCAGCTCCATATACATTTACGAGTGGTTTATTCCCTTTAATTTCCACCCATATCATAATAGCAATCAGACACTCTAAGTACTCTAAGAGATCACTGAACTTTCCTGGTGACTGGAGACGCAGTTTCTCCCTGAACATGGGGATGCCACAACTGCACCCTTGAATTTCCCTCTCTTAAGGCTGGTCATCATCTTCCTAGGCACTTTACTGAGAGCTTATACTAAGGGTTAGAGTTTATGCAGGCTATGGAAATGCTCTCTGTTCCAAGTAGTTAGCATGAGATCCCGCAAACACTTAAACACATATACAATTTCCCTTTTGCAAGTGGCCCCACTCACTTCAATGTCACTATTATGTGAACAAAGTTATATCTCTGCTTAAAGTTTTCAGGAGACCTACTACATGTATTTTCAGATGCCAAGAATGCTGAGAGCTCTTGAAGAAAATAGAAAAGAAATAGAGAGGCACATGATTTGGACTAAACTCAGAATTTTCCCTAATTGCTTAAATCAAATTCCCACTAGGCATTGAAATTAAATTGTCTACATTAGAGGAATTCCACTGGTCATTACCTGCTGGCAGTGGTTGATGTATCAGATTTTCTTTTGCTTGTATTTCTCAAACATGGGTGTATTAAATACAGGCATTACTGTGATGTCTGGTCGTCTCCCAGAGAATTTCCTTCAACTTAAAGACAAGAGGTTTTTAAATACATTATTTGATGCTTTAAAGCAACTGCAATTCAACTTTTGTATTTTGACAAAGTATTCCTGTCATGAAACCTATTGCACAAATTCTGAACCATACTTTGTGCTTCTATCTGCCTAAGATTCAGGCTCCATACAGAACAATCTAGTTGGCAGATTCCTTTACAAATTAGAATTAGAGTCTGGTGTGCACTGAAATGCTATGCTGAAGAACATAGCAAGATTCTAGTACTAAAAACTCTAGCTGCTAAAATGAAACAGACTTTTGATTAAATAGTTAATAAATAGAATCATAAGGGCAACAATTTTTAACATTCACATTGTCCTTTTTTTCTTCTTTTAACTCCTTTATTTTATATATGTATTACCACCCTCTAATTAGTATTAGTTGTTACAAGCAGCACTTCAGCTACTTCCTTAAGAACATCTGGAGGGATTTTGATGTGATTGTTTTTCTGAAAGTGCAGTGACTGTAAAATAATTTGACTCCCATGTCCAAATAGTGAAGTACTCATGTCAATACTGCATTGCTGCATGTCTCAGCATTCCCTGAGGGGGGGGTGTTTTCCCTAAATCGAATTAAAATTATACTCTCATGCAGGAAGCAATAGTCTAGTAGCAGTTTACTCCTAATGCCACAGTTTTGTTTATTAGTTTTGGCTGTTTGATAAATAGAGAGTTTTTAATTTAATATAATAGTTCTTTGCATAGGTAGAGAACCATTGCTGATGCAGCCAAGTAATATTTGTTCCCATGGGAGACAGTCAAATAAGGAAACAGTTTTCATTTAATTATTTTTCTTTCTGAACACACTGCATCTAAGAGCCTTGGGTATTGATTTCATGTTTTTCTTCAATAAATGTAGCATGTATTATGGTACCAAGTTTAATGAACCTTTATTTTTTTTTATAGACAAGAAAAAAGCTGAGAACTGATTCTTTATTAAACAGACATATAAGGAACTGTATTAGCTTTCTCCTATACGGTTATGATTTTTCTACCAGCTCTGCAATTTCATTGTAAATTTAGAGCCTTGTTGTAGATAAACTCCAAGAATTTCACATACCAGAGTGTTTAATGCTAAAAATGTTTTTAGTCATAAATGACTAATCATAAAGTATTTAGCTTTGCTAAACAAAATTCTTCCAGGAATTACAAAAAAAAAAAAAAAGGCTACAAAAATATATATTCTTCAAAAATATTTGAGGCCTAATTCCCACGTATGGGATCCTTTAGGAACATTAGTAGTAGAAGTTGAAAGTTACTCTTGGATTATTGCTTCCTGCACAAGAGAGTATTACTCAAAACATAATGAAGACAAATCCTCTGCTCAGTGAGTGCTGAAATGTTTGTGATTGTAGAAGGCTTTGTTATGGACATCGACCCCTCAGCCACTTAAAAGTCTCAGCGAGGCCATGTGGTGACTGCACAGGTCATGTTTTCTTGAAGAAGGACTCCAGAGGGCTGGTATGACAAGGAAATTGAAGATGAATCGGTTTTTATATTCACAGGGATTTCACATTGCATTGATAAGAGGTCAAATGGCAGCCTGCAATGATTTTGTAATCGTCGTGATATAAGCACTTACAGTTGGAAACATTTGTGTCTTAAGTGGTAGCTGCATCTATAGTTAAGGCTGCCAGAGATAAAACAGTCTCACAGAAGACAGACTTCAAATGGCAATTCAGTTGTTCAAAAACTCAATTTGTTTGTCACACATCTATTAAAAAGGAAATAATTTGAATGAAAACTGTTTACTCCTCTATGCTACAAATAGATAAATAGCAACCATCCAATTTTATTAATAAAGCAGCTGAAGGGTTCCACATAATAAACTACCAGGACTGCAAGCTGAACCCATGGACCTAATACAGCCAATGAATGTGAAGCTGCTTCTCAGCACGTTAGCCTGATGAGTCTGATGTGCTGTCTCTATAGATCACTATGTTCCTCTCTAAGTTCCATAATTTCCAGGTGAGCAAGCTACAAGTAAAAATCTATAATCTTTGGGGAAGACAGTAACTGACCTCAGTCCCACCATTGTGACTGAGCATTATAGATGCTAGATGAGCAGCAAAAACTCAGGAATATTACCTTCTACAAAGAGACACCGTGAGTTCCACTCTCCAGATCTCAAAGAGGAACTGATTGCCATTTGTCACAAGGCATTAGCCTCCCAAAATTAAATAGGAAACTGTCCTAATGCTTATTTGTTTCTCAATATTGTTGGGAATATTCACATCACATCAGTCCAGATACACAACATAAATCCCCACATATTTTACAAAATTGACACTAGTCACATTCAAGCTGTTCTAAACCCTTATAGAGTATTCGGATACTTCTGATGTGATCCTAGAAAGAACTCTGTAACAAGAAAGAGTAAATGGCAGACCGACTAAAGGAACTGGGGCAGTTTAGTCTGGGGAAGAGGAGACTGAGGAGAGACCTCATTGCTCTCTTCAAATACCTGAAAGGTGATTGCTGTGAGAGCAGGGCTGGTCTCTTCTCACTGGTGGCAGGTGACGGGACAAGGGGAAATGGCCTCAAGTTGCACCAGGGGAGGTTTAGGTTGGATATCAGGAAAAACTTCTTTACAGAAAGGGTTGTTAAGCACTGGAATAGACTCCCCAGGGAGGTGGTGGAGTCACCATCCCTGAATGCGTTTAAAAACCGTTTGGATGTGGTGCTCGGGGACATGATTTAGTGGTGGGTTGTTAGTGTAGTATGGTTAGGTTGCAGTTGGACTTGATGATCATGAAGGTTCTTTCCAACCTGAGCAATTCTATGATTCTATGATCACCTACGTGTATCAGACAGGCTGGTGTCTGGGTGTGCTGCATTATTTGCCAAACGCCAGAAATAATTTATTTTAAAATTTTATCACAAAGGACAAACACCAGCTTCGTTGATTTTATGTAAAATAGGTCATTTTGGAGTTTACCAGAAAAAAAAAGTCCCAGATGGTTTTAAAACATCATCATATTTCTCAGTTTGATCACTACAAAGGCGATAATGATAGTCTAACAATCCTTGTCCCCCTATACCCAATTATCCATCATTGCAAATTACTTATGGGCTTTGCTTACACTGAAATACTTAAATGGTACTGGGTAAACCTAACAATCCATTCTTCACACATGATCAATGGGGTGATATGTTCCAATAATGTAATCAGTTTCTCCCTAATTAACTGGAGTCCTTTGAAATCCACATAACGAAGAGCACTAATTTTTTTCTGTGTTACCAATGAAAGGTTACAAGGATAAAGCTTGCCTCCCAGAGTACCTTCTTGTTTCATAAAAGAGGCCTTCCCCTTGCAGCTGGTTTCTCATCTTACTGATTACCTGCTATATGAGAAATTTCAGTCTGGCTTCAGGCCTGGACCCGGCCCAGAGGCTTCTGTCAACAGGGTTTTTTATAATTTACTTATTGTAATTCAGAATCCCATTAAACCAGGTCTTTATCTGGCTTGCTGCTTTGGAAGTACTTAGTATTGTTGGTCAGTGACTGCTGGGCCACCTTCAACACATTATGAAGCTTTCAGCTTGGAAGTTAACATGATGCAGGCCTCAATTCCCAAAGATGCAAATATATGCTTCAGTCTTAATGTAGTGAATGGGTCTTAATACCTGCTAAAAGTTAAGCGTGTGCTCATGTATTTTTATGTACGGGTTAGAATTCCCTTCTGCCTACAGAAATGGAAATGCTCAAATGTTTTGAGGTCTAGGAGTTTTAATTTGGAAATCTTAGCCCTGTTTTACGATTTTTTGAAATATTTTTTCACACCCTTTCTGAGGAAAAAAAAGTAGTCTTCATGAAAGAATTTTTGTTGCAATATGTCAGCCTGAAAAGACTTTCAGGGCTTAATAAAATTTTTTTAAATAGAACTGAGAAAATGCAACTCAAACAATCCTTTTCCTAGCTTTGATTTTAGGGGACTAAATCATATCACTTTCAGACATTTCTTAAAGATCCCCTTCATCTATTTTATACTGACACAAGGTCCCTAGGTTCCTCCAGAATCCATTTGCACTTTTCATTAGTCCATAACTTTGGATTTATTCCATAAATTTTCCCAATCAATGCAATTCAAAGATGAGATCAGGCTCTTAACCAGTGGAAGAATGATTCTGTTACCCCTCTGCTGCCTGTTCAGTCTCAGCTCACATAGTTAGAATATAAACAAAGGAAAACACATGTAACCTTTTTTAAAAAAGAAATGGTTTGGAACTTATGAGTAACAATTTCAGATATAAATGTTAGAAAGAAACTGATAAAAACTGAAAGTTTATCCAATTCACTGTTAGTTCTAGTGACAGTATTTATAAATTTACATAATTATCCAATTCCTCATATAAAAAGGAAAATAAAGGGATGTGATTAATGCTATTCAAAACTTGTCTTCCAGATGTTTCACTTTTTGTAGAAAAAAGAATCAACACATACATTTTGAAACTATAGACTCCATCTATACAATAGAGCTGTCTTTCCTTTAAACGACATGTACCAGTAGGAAAAAAATCCCTTGGGGCAGTGGGGAGAAACAAAACTTGAATTTTTTTTTTTTTTAAGCTAAACAAAAAAGAGATAAGAGGCAGTGCTCTATAAAACACAAGAATTGGGGGGAAAAAAAAAAAAAACAACCACCAGTTTCCCGAGTCTCCTAAAAAGAAATATCAATATGTTGGCTGGTCTACTTTTCATTATCACTTCACAGTTTCAGTGTTGTTGTTTTCTTCCCATAGCCCCCACCTCCCTTTCATTTCAAGTCCTTGGGTCCAAAATCTGTTAAAGCATTTATTGTATGCTTTAGGGACACATATTCAAATACTAACATCTTGCATGAGTGCTTTAAATTATCCTGAAGAATGCAAGCACAACTAAAGATGCTTCTGGCCTAAATCATTAATGAGGTTACACACCATTAACGGTGGAATTAACTGTACAGTTTACTTGAAAAAAGCACTAAATACACATAAAAAAGGGATCTCCCAGAGTTTTGCTTTTTAGTGAAATGTCTGTAAGGCTACAGTAAACTCACTATTTCTACAGCTCTAATAAAGATAGCATGCACCTGAAAGAGGAGTTCAAGGCAACTAAAACCAAAGAAGTGATCTGAATGTTCCTTGCTCTATGACTACTTTCAGATTTATAACACAGGCATGCCCATGTTTATATAGCATATGCATAACTGCAGTGCTGCAGGAGCTAAGCTGCTTTCAAACATAAAAATTTCTTTAGCTTCCTGAAGATTCTTTTCACAACCCTCTTAGCTTATTAACTCATGCATTATCAATCTACAACATCATAGTTTTCTAAGACAAAACACTTGTCTATCATCATGTACCCCAACACATACCCAACAATACAGCCATAAAAACATTCACCATTTTCAGAAACAAGATGGGCAGATATTGAAAGTAAAAGTTCAAAATCTCATACTACTGAATTCATCACCTGCACTAAATAAATAATTAAAATAATATTAATAAAAAATGAGCATCACCAAATAAAGTACAATTTCTGTAAAATAATACTTAGTATTATTTCAGCAGTCAAATATGAATATATAGAATGGATAGGTCTGATTTGATGTTTTTTTCTGAATATAAAATTATAACACGAACTCAGCAACAGTTTATACTAAAATAAACAAAGAAACAAAGGTATCCTATGCATTTACTTATGTACAGTACTTACATGACCACATCCTTTCAGAATACTTTGCACCCCAGCTAGGATTATGCTGCAGGAATAGGAATTTTGAGGGAAAGATGCCAGTGCTACCATGCCCAATTGATGGCTACAGTTGCAAGTAATAAAACATTTCAGGACAGACAATAAACTTTAAGCCCTTTAAAGGCATTTCTCCACACCTACCATGCACAGTACTCTGGGCTGTCAAAATGATAGCTCAAGCTACAACAAGAGGAGGAACACAGAACAATTTGTCACTTAGCATCATTTTCAGCTGCCGCTGCATGTGAAGCTCAGGCATATTGTAGGGCTTGAACAAATTGCACATGCTGAGGCTCCCAAATAACAGGCAATCTCCAAAATTATTATAAATAGAAATGACAATAAGAGATGGTCTAGATAAAAGTTAATAAACAGTGTCAAAATTATACTCTCAGCATTACTTTGCAAGTTCTTCAGATACTTACAATATAAAATTGATGAGCTGTGGATTGCAATCTGATGCTTCAGTTGGTCTCATGAGTGAATATTATAGCAAATAATCCACCTATAAATAAGCAATAGAAGACGTGCCTGTATGACTGTCTCTTGTCTGACAGTTACAGAAGAATATCCATCTTGCATTATCCAGTCTTTTCATTTCAGTACCTGTTAAAAACTAGTACACAGCAATCATACAACTTTTAGACTTTCACACTAACAGATTAATGTTTTATTGTTTTATGTTAAAATGCTCTTTGTAAATTCAAATTTTAATTTGCTTCTAGTAGAACTCTGCTGTAAACCATACCACCCTTAACTTTACCTTTCATTAAGTAAATTTCCTATCAGACCTTTGTTTTCCATTTCTGCAATGGTCCAGACCATAACAAAGAACATTCTGCTGTTAAAGCTCTAAAAAAGTTTGCCCACATAAAGATTGAGTAGGAGTCCAGGGGATTTTGACTAATAGCTGTAACATGATAATGTTAGAAAGTTGTCAGGCTGTCAAAAGCTAAAGTATTCCAAAAGCTGAAGTGTTAGGTTTAGGTCTTTGTTTCCACTGATATTAGGAAGAGCTTCATGGCCTCAGTTCTCTTATATTCTCCCATGTGTTCACCTCTGTTCAACAGGAACTGGAAATGACTTGGGGATAGATTTTTGAACCCCAGTTCATCAAATCAGTAATTTCAGTGACTGCAACAAAAGCTTTCATGTGTGGAAGTGCTCATCACTAGGAATGTCTGGGACAATGTTAACCTGAAAACAGAATGATTAGGGAAATACAAAAACATTACTGTTCTCATTTTACAGTGCAGGAGAAGATGACTTTTCCCAAGACAAAAGAGAATACAAAGTAATAGTTATATTATGTTAACAGTTTTAGACTACTGTGTTTACTGATTCATTTGGCATCTTTACTTGCAAGAATTGGAAAATACATAAATCCAAATGAGAAAACAAACCAGAGTTCTCGGACTAAATTTTCTAAATTTGACACCAAGTGGGTTTCTTAACTGAGGAAAAATAATGAGTAGTGTGGAAAATATCTATTCTTATGACAAAAAAAAATTCAAGAGTAGCAGAGTATTAAGATGCACTGGTGATATGTAATAATCATAGAAACAATATAGAGAGAGACCATTGTCACATCCATGTGAGAAATGTAATCAGATTGGTATCTTGTGACTCTTCTGTATGCCGTCTCAGAGCTCAACAGGTCACAGATGCTTAAGTTTTCAAAGCGCTTAACATCTCATAGTATATAATAATCCAAGGCACACCATTGCTGAAGGCAGCAAAAGAGTTTGTCACTTACTTCACTAGTAAGTTTGGGCCCCAACTTGAAGTACAGTTGAATTAAAGGATAGATGTGGCCTTGCCCTAAAGAAGTAAAATAAAGTTTTAATTATTTCAGTGGGACTAAACTAGGACTTTCAACCACCAGACAGGGAGAATAGCCGGAAAATGCCTTCCCAAACTACAATTCATAAATTAATTTTAACTGTATAAATTCTTCCTCATATTCACCACTGCAATTACTCACATGTGCAAATGGCATTCCAGGCACAGCAAGTACATGATGCTTACAGTACATACATGTTCAGCACAACTGCTTCTTCAGCAGCAGCATCCTTTATGTTTTCAACACACAATGATGAGGAAGATACACATATGCCCAGGTGTCTCTTCACATTTATAGATAGATAGATAGATTCTTGCCTTTCGTTTGCTCATGTTTTATACTGTCAGACAGATCGACTGTCTGAATGTAAAAGTACAGAAGATTACAAAGAGTAAAGATGATTGTAAATGGAAGTGACATTATTTAAACCTATTAAGGACAGAAGGTTAGCCACCAAAATTTAAAGTAAATACAAAATTATATTTTTCCCCTGGTATGTAACTTGTGCACCAACAGCAAGACAATGAGGAACAAAAAACTGCAGAAAAAGAAAGATTTTATGAGTAGGAATAGTTATAATTTTCTTAAAATTAAAAATTTATTTCTTAATTTTTTTAAAACTTCTGCTGCTTTCCATTTGCAGATGAAAATCCTAAGTTGCACTGACATTTCTCTGAGGTATTTTAATACAAGAACCATCACTAGACTTGGTAACCCAGTAACAGAACTTCTGGAGCCAGAATTTCCTCATACAAGAGAATATATGCTTCCTCCTGGCACTGTAACATTTCTTCTTATTATCCCTCTAAATCATATATTCAACTTTTCTCACTCATCCAGAAATCTCTGGCTTCACTTCTGAATATTTGCATCTTTTATCCTATCCCAGAATCCCTATCCCACTAAAAATAAATGCTAGGACTGTTGCACTGTTTTCTTTGACATCCCTACTATCATGGCTGTGGCTGTAAGTCCCATTAGTTAGGGACCGTGTTTTGAATCTGTGGTCAGACACTGCACAGTATGCACTGAGTTAAAGCCATTGGTAGGTATCCTAAGCTCAGAGTAGTGCAAAGAGTAAACACCATTAGAATTTGCATCTCCTCTGATCTGAGCAAAGTAATATCTAAACTGCAACAAAAATCTGAGGATATATTGTTGACTACAGGCCAGATCTTCAGCTGCTGCTAATTGCTCCTGTTCAGTAGAGTCCTGCAATTGGAAGTCTGGCCTAACTCCACAAAATCACAGGAAGAAGTGTTGAAGACAAGCTTGGCTCTATTGCAGCATCGCTATTAAGCTACCTGTAAAAGATTTTGGTAGCAAATACCAAGTGCCAAACCTTTTCGTTTCCAGTTCAATCGAGGGGAAAAAAAATTGTTTTCTATTAAATAGAATGAATTTGTGGCAGTAAGAGATTTTCAAATTCAGTTCCAACAGAAACATCCCTAAATACTCCAATGCATATATCTGCATTTTGGAAAAAGTATTGAAGCTTTGAAAATATCTGGGCAGGCTAGACTCAATATGCAATCAAAAGGCTATAGTTCTTGTGCAGTAGATCCCAACAGCAGAGAGTTCCACAGCAATTGGCTCCGTTTAAATATTAATATAGTGAAAACTGCAGAGTTTGGGATGTTCCATCCAATGTTTCTTGCATGATTAATACCATTTGCAAGTATACTTTTTTCAGGCAAGCCTACAGAGATTATTTACTATATGAGTGATTCAGCTGAATGTTTAATTTAAGCCAATTTGCATCATCTTGACCATTAAAAAGCCTACTGTAACTTTGTCATTAGGACTGTGTAAGAGTCATTTGACAGAAACAAATATCTTGCATGTCTGTCTCATCTTGTGGTACAGAATAAGCATAGCGTGGATTGGGATATACTGCAAATCGTTCCATAATGACTCATGGATTATCTGGGTCTGCTTCAGACAGAACATTCCTGAGGGGTAAGGTAAAGCTGACTTTGACTGAGACTTATCTGAAAAAGAAAATTAAAAAAAGAGCATTCAGTTGTTTGCATGGCTTGCACTGGGTATTTTTAAGCTCCTCTTCATCATCTTGTAACATTAGGTAATTGTTTCACCATAGTTCTGTAAGCCACTTGAATAGAGAATATGGTCAAAATATGTCCTGTAAGAGTATTAGCTGATGGTTGGTAAAATATTAGTAATGAAAGAACCCTCCTTTTTTTTATCTTTCCAAGACACGTCAGTTAAGTATTTGCTTAGACTATCATAAGAGTAAGGGTGAGAAGCCTTTAATATGTTGACTCCTAAAAGGCATTCTAGAGTATAACAAAAACTTCAAAGGAAATGGTACTTCAAGCTGAATAAAATCCTCGGGTATCACCTCAGAGTTACAAGTCTGTGATCAGACCTAAAGGAATAAAGAATGGATTTATTTTCCTGTACAGAGCTCAGGTAGCATCATTTGAAAATGGATCTTAGCCAAGAAAAATGTTCCCGCATTCTCCTTGTCTTCTCCTGAGCTTCAGTGTTGTAAGGCAATTATTTAAATGGGCCCACAAGGGAAAAAGTGTTCAGAAAAAAAAAAAAATCAAAAATCAGTAAATCACCACGTGGCTTTGCAGCTTTACTAATTCCACATCCCCGGTGCCTGGATGAAGATCACAGGCTCATGGCTGCACTTCTCTGCCAGTGACAGGAAAACGAACTGGGAAGAGTTTTTTTAAAAAATTCTTAAACTTTCTGTAAAAAGCATAAAAAAAGAGATCATAAATGTTATAAATTTCTGGATATTGGCAAAGCCATTCCTATTGCCTTAATCAATAAAGTAAGGAGAAAATATCTGAACAATTAATCCCAAATAAATAGGTGTTTTATCTATATGGCGCCCAACACAGGAGAGAGAAATCTGGGACACGAAACTACCTTCTGGAGTTAAGTCTAGTTCCGTGCTAAGCCAGCCACTATACCACACAATCCTTTCAAAACTCTACTAATTCCTTTCAATAAACTGAAGCACAGATATTTTGTCATCAAAAAGATACTGTTTGAAAATACACTAACCCTTTTGCTTATTCACTCATCAGTGCAATGTTTGAACTTTTCATTTGCAGCTCAGTAGAGGCTTTGGTGACAAATATGAATCAAACAGTGCTTCATATACCAAGCAGAGTGTGCTGCATTAATTTAGTTTCAAGCTGAAAAGGAAACAAATAATAATGGTGAAGTCTGTGTTAGGACGAAAAATACTAAAAGCTCCTAGCCAGATGGAAATGCTCAAGAACACTATTCTAAAAACCAAGTGGGGGCCAACTGGCATAATGGAAAGAGAATCTGTGGAAGTGCATTCAGGCAGTGGCTTAGATGCATATTTTAGTGTATCTTTAGATGCTATCCAACACTGCCAAGATGAAGGTCCGTGCTCATCCTTCCTCACAAACTTCTCCACCTACCTGTAGGAATTTCAATTAATTATCCTGTCTATTTCAGAAAACTCACACAAAACTGCAATGAAATAGCCCTATTGCCAAAGATTTCTTCAAGAAGGGTCTGTAAGCATTTTCAGTAAGAACGGGGCCATACATATTTTCCAAAGACTTCTGGCATTTCAGTGGGATCCCTTTCAGATTTCCATCAGAAGTCTACTTCTTCAGAAACCTTTAATCATCTTTGCTGCTGGCAAGACATGTGTTGGAAGTTTTGGAAAACTGAGAATGAAAAGCACATAACTCTACAGAATTCACTAATAGAAAGTGAGAAATAAAACCTGCACAATATTATTTGAAACTTCAAAATGTGCTGATAATAAATGGAATTTGGCTAGAAATATTCTGCAGTTGAAGTCCTTCAGTAAACATCTCCAGACCTAAGCAAATCAGTTACTGTAAGAACATAGGATTCTACCTACATTTTGACCTCTTTCTGAACCCAACAAAATTGATAAGTTACTTTGTATTCATACAAATAGCATCTCTTTTCTTGTCCCAAGTGTTCCCCTTTTCTTCTCTCTTTCTCCTGTTCTACATCTTCTCCAGTTGCCTTAGACCCAATACCATGCGCCTCTGGTGCCCCCCACCCCAACTTATTTGAAGTGCAGCATTTCCAGAAAACGCTGCTGAAAAGGGCTAGGTTGCAAAAGCAAAATCGAAAAAAATGAGAAATTCAAGATCATAGTCACCTAGAATTTCACAGAAGTTCTTACATTCTTGTATGAGAAAATATGGGAGACTTACATTCCCTAGGAGCTGAAGACTTGCTGATAGCATGTGAGGAAAAAAAAGAAAAGAAACAAAGAAAACAACAGCAAAAGAGACTGCAGCTTGCTGAAGAAAGATTTCTCAGTTTTTGTACATTTATGAAAATGAATATTAAAATTCTAAGGTTCATCCAAATGGTTCATATTTAAAATGAGTAATTCTATGCTGTTGGAAGTTTCCACATTCTAAGTCTGTTCTCAGTCACCACTGTTGGTCTTCCACTCTGTAACTACAAAAAACAGTTATTTTCGAAATTTTATCCAAGTAAGGGTTGCAACTCACAACCTAGATTTTTAAACAATTGTGTTATGTTGAACAGAAATATGATTTCTACTTAAAATGTGTGTTGATATTGACAAACTCAAATGCTACTGCTGACTCAAACACTAGGTCTCTGAAGTTTTGAGACCCAAACAAAAATTTATCCTCCCCAAAGTACAATCTTTTTCAGCACAAGGTCTCCTATGCTTGTAGCAGGCAAAAGAACAGGTGGGTAAGGTCACTTCTTCCTCTACACAGAAGGGGGAAAGGCAGTTTCCTATCCTTTTGGTAACAACATGGATAGCTCGATGGAGGAAATTTTTGCTTCTGAAGAAAAAAAAGTTAGAGGAAACTTCTATTTCCTCACACTGCGTAAATCTAAAAACAAAAATCTAAATTTTTATTTTAATAAAACATGAAGGAAAAATAAGGTGGGCCTAAACTGCAGATTTTTGAAAGTATCTTAAAAATCAAAATAAAGTTATACAAATTTATTTGTTTAAAAATACTAAAATGTTATTTTGAAAACACATTGGAATATGAATACAAATATATCTATTGCACAGGTATGTATATAATAGATAAATATATACAGTAATATAATGTAGACTCAACTATTTTTTATGTGGATGATAAGACTTATCTTTATACAGTGTGATTTATAGAAGTAGAGAAGTAAGCAAGAACAGCAAATCTGAAAACTCTGTTATTAGCACCAACATGTGCAGGAATAGATATGTGTTAGACGATATACCCAGTGATAAGGGATGGTTTGATTCCCTCTCATGTTTGAAAAAATGCTTTTGCTTCAACTGTGATTAAAATGTTATGACCAAATGCCCTAATGCAATCCCATTGTATATGGGAAAAAAACAACTCATGTTGGTTTTTTTCCCACATTTTGTTCTTTTGTGTGTCCCTTAACAGGTAAATTAACTTTCATTTGTATATAAGCCATAGAACACAACAGCACTGTGTGCAACTGCTGTAGAAGAGCCCTTTATAATTTCAAATGAGACGTTGCCAATCCTCCGTGAAATTTCACAGGGTAATTTAAAACATATGTAAATAGATGAATGGTTTTAAATTCTTTTGGATTGTATTATAAAGACCACATGCCTTCAATTGCAGTAACAGCTTTAACATGCAGAAAATGACAACAGATTGCAATCTCTGCAGTACAGCAGTGATTAATCACTGGGGGGTGTAGGGTGTGAGGAATATTTTGTTGTTTAAACTCGCTTCTCTCTTACAGGTAATATGGTAGAAAAATATTAAGAAAGGGAAATGTGTATACACTGACTTGATCCCCAAGACAAATAAAATCTACAACTGACTTCACGTATAAAGTCTAACTCAGTTATACTGAGATAGTAAAGTGCATCAACTATCCACTTATTTAATGTAGTAACCTTAGACTGAAAAAGATTCTGGAAGTAGAATGATTCCAAGCACTTGCCATTGTGAGGTGGAAGGCTAAGTCAATCAAACTGGTATGTAAAAATCCAAATGTTCGAATTTACATCTGTCATTTCTAAATTCAGACTCAATTCCTGAGTACAAATGTCAAAGGTGCTATTCAGCAACGGAAGGAAAGATATATACATACACAGGCAGCTACAAAACCACAGAGATTTTTTGTACAGAGTGGTTTTGTAGTGGTTAAACCTGCAAAAGAAAGTACAAATCACTAGAAAAACAAATTTCTTCTATAACAGAGCTCCAGAGATACTAGCAGTAGTGGAGTAAAAGTAGAAAGAGTGTTTGGGTATTCTAGTATTCTGTCACATAAAACAAACACCGATAATGCATCTACACCACCACCTTATCCATTCCACTAAAACTAATGTAGCTGCCCTCAGAATGAAATAGTTTTCCCATACAGCCATTGTAGAGCAAGTCAAAATTCTAGCAAAATTTTTAAGAAGTGTTAGTTCTACATGTTATATGTGAAACCAATATCGTATTTCAGAATGCTTTCTTTTTTAAAAAATCAAAATACAAATAAATAATGCTAACAGATCCAACATATCATGTAATACAGTATGTAATCCTCTTCAAAGTTTCTACGTATTCATCCAAGCACTCTTGAGCTAAAATGAACCCCACAAAGTCATCAATATGATTAGGGATTTTGTCTGTACTAGCTCTCTGTACGAAAGAAACAGGATAATGCATTTCTGTCTCTGAAGGCAGAAATCTGTTCCAGCCTCCAGTGTGACACTCGCTTAGAAAAAGTGTGGAGACTTCCCTTTCCACACTGAAGAAAGAAAAATCGTCTTTCACAGACAAATCTCTTGTCATGTTGTGTTAGACCAAACAAATGAAAATATTTCCATTCTGAAAAATCAGACAGAAACTTTCCTGTCACCAGAGAAGGAATGAAGGACTGGACATTAATCTACTGGAAACCACTTTACAAGCTTTCTTAAGAGTCAAAGCAGAGTTCTCCTGAAACAGTGTTTTTAGCAATAACAGTATCCCAGTTCACCCCCACCTGGGAAGGCTCTTGTTGATTTTTGAAGGCAGCAGAAGCTCACACTGGTGTATCGTCTCTCCTTCATCCCTTGCTCTCTGCAGGAAGGATTCAGGACAATTCAGTGGCAAGAGTAAACCACTATGCCACAACTCAGGCTTTACAGGAAGACATGTAAACAAAATAAAGAACATATCAGCAAAGAATATCAAAACAAATATCTGCATGTTCAGTTTTCTATATGTAAGTGATGTAGCTAGGCTAAAACATCAGAGTGAAAAAGCATTGACGTGAACTTTTGAAAAACAAATATTGAGCGAATAACTAACATATCAACCCATACAGCTAAAAATTTTAGAGGTTCATGCCCTGTAATTCATAGGTAAACATTATGCTGAACTTTCCAACATTCGGTTTAGTCCAGACTTCATAATGGTCCCACTAGCAATTCTAACTCTGTTTTGTTTTCAGGAAGAATAAATGGATGAAGGGGTTTACTGAAAAGCACAGCCTCTCCAATAGCTAGGATAGAGTCTATGAGTGATTTTATAAAAGAGGTAAAAATATATATATATTTTATAGGAGTAGGTTAGTAAACAGACTGCTACATTTTGTACTGATTCTTAGTGGTGGCTTCTTTTTCTACATACAAAAGGTTGTAATATTCACACACTCATTACCTATGCATTGTCCTGATAGATATATGTGCTCAGCTACAAAACAGTGAAAACAATAAAACATTCTTTAAAAGTTTGGTAACTATTTGGAACCAGGAAGCATTTTTGAGGCTTGGCCATATCTGTCAAAATGACTTTTTCAGACAACAGGCTGTAATTAGAAAGGAGATACTCTGAAGGGAGCTCCAAAACCATTAATCTAGCTCAGCACTACTGTAGTCTCCAGTGGGGTTCAGCCTTTTCTTCCATATCTTTCCAATGAAAAGCTCATTTTAGCAAAGCTTTGAGAAACCTATAGAATGACATTAATTATCTTTCTAATTTACAGAATGAGATTTAGAAAGAGTTTCTGTCAGTACACCGCAACCCATGTTACCTTTCTTCTTTTCTTCTGTCCTTCAGATAGACAGCTAGAGACACTGAAGGTCATGGAAGAAGAATATAACTCAAATCTCTGTGAGGAGAAAAAAGGCTGAATATTTGGTCAGAACACTTTTCTCAGTATGAAGAGCTGCTTTTCCAAGATACCTAAGGGGTAAATTGTATCAGCATCAAGACTCAGTAAAAGGTTTGGTGACATTCACTCACTCTGTTCATGTCGGGAAGAGGTAACATACCAGCATTACTCTGTGCTTAGTATCTCAGTCTGATTGAAAATATTCCAACATAGTAGCAACAACTTTTTGTTTAGCATGCTTATAAAAAATAAATACAAAGCACAGACACAAATTTATGCAATGGATTTTCAGGAAGGGTTCATTCATCTAATTTATGCTTTACTTATGTTATCCCTAAACTACCAGCTGAGCTCTTGGACTTTCTCTGTGGCCTGCAGAGAATTCCAGTTCTTCCCAACTCAAAATAAGCAAGCTGCACTGCCATGTTGAATCACCTAATTTCTCCACAGCAACTATCAGATCCTTCTAAATGCTTTAGAGTGTATCACAGTATCTCTCATCAGCAGATTTCTTGTTTTGTTTGTTTGATTCTCTCTATAACTACCTGAAGGGAGGTTGTAGTGAGCTGGGGGTCGGCCTCTTCTCTCTTGTAACTAGTGACAGAATGAGGGGGAACTGCCTCAAGTTGCACCAGGGGAGATTTAGGCTAGACATTAGGAAATTCTACTTTTCTGAGAGGGTGGTCAGGCGCTGGAATGGGCTGCCCAGGGAGGTGGTTGAGTCACCATGCCTGGAGGTGTTCAAGAAACGTTTAGATACAGCGTTGAGAGACATGGTTTAGTGGGGTAATTGGTGGTAGGTGGATAGTTGGACTAGGTGATCTTGTAGGTCTTTTCCAACCTAGCTAATTCTATGATTCTATGTTCTCTGCAAAATCATCCTTGTTATGTTTTAAATATATGTATTAATAATTTTCACTGAGGCAGATTTTAAAATGTGAATTTAAGTATCTATATTAAGTATTAATTCAGTATCTGAGATGGCACAGATTTTCCTTTAAGAATGAAAATGAAGTAGAAGGCTTATCCTTGTCAGACTGCCTGGATTATAAAAGTGTCTTCTCCCTGGAATTTTCAGTGGCAGTGAAATTTAGACTCGTCTTAGTTTTTGGCTCCTCAAAATGCTGACTTCTTTCTAGGAAATTTTAAAAGAAATTTCTAGAACATGTTCACATGTTCTGGAAATCCTCCATATTCAAGCAGCAGAAGTTCATGATGTTTAACTTACATGCATATCATAAAATCAAGCTTGAAAGGTTTTTGGAAAAAGAAATATAAAATGCTATTTATGAGGCTTGTCTCCATTCAAACTTCTGTGATCCAGACCATGACATGGTTTCCAAGTTGCCAGTATAAATAGGAAAATTGTTGTAATTAAGTTTCCCTGTGCTTCTGTTCTGGAAAGTTCTGACCATTTTGGACGTTCCAGAGTCAATGGTTATCCAAAAGCACAAATAAGAGGAAGGTCATGGCAGGAAGAAACTGTGCATCACTGAGCATAAGGATGCCAGCCCACATGTACAGTACCAGTAATCATACTGACTTGTTCATAAAGGAAAAAGAAACTGCTGAGATGCCCTAATGAGGCAGAATTAACCAGTAGGTTTCCATGAGAGCCACATACCATGGGACAATGCAGAAATGCAGCACAGCTCCATGAAAACCTTCCAGAGAGAGTCTGGATGATTACGTTACTAAGCGTCTCCTACTTTTACCACAGACTATACAGAAAAAAACGAGTGGGATTTTGTTGTTGATTTCTGCAAATGATTAGAGTATTAGCAAAGATGCTCAAGACTGTTATGACTTTTATGCTTTGAAACAAGAGTCTTAAAACATCTTTTAGGCACACATGTATGAGAAGGAAAAAGGGAAATGATTCATGTCTACTGACTTAGGCACCTGACCTTCTGCATAGCATAGGTTTCTATAGAAGGCAAGTCAGAGTAGGAATGTAATGTAGTTCCCTAAAATTAAGGACTAACAGAGCCACTTCATGTGACCTCCTTTAAGGTATATCCACATTTAAGAAAAAAAAAAAAAAAAAGTCCTGATTCTATGGTATACTCCTGAAATTTGCCCTCAAAAGGGTATTCCTTTCTTGAACACTATCTTTCTGTTAGGTGGTTAATAAAAATAGACTTTGGCCATTTACCTACTTCATTTACATATTTCTGGTTCATGAAATATTTAACTGAGATTGGAGACAACAATCATGAATAGCTGAGGCAAAACAAAACCATACATAGACATTCCAAGGCATAATTAAATATGTTTTCCTTTGCCACTTTCTTCGTTTTCTCCTAGTAAGAAATTTAACAGGAAAATATAATGTACTGGAGTTAAGTTATAGATTTGTGCATTTTTTCAGGAAAGTTGATGTGTTTAACAAAATTCAGAGAAAAAATCTACGGGTCATTTAGGGATTGAAGAAAATGGATGGAGAGGGCCAGCAACATGTATTTTGGTCTCAAAGGAGCAGCAATAGTGAATAAACTGCCAAGATTTCTTTCCCATGCCAGAAACATAAGCCAGGTCCTATTCCTGGGATAGGAAAAGTTACGTTAGTGGAGCGAAGCTGGCCAACTAGCTTACCTTGGGTAGAAGTTGTTCTAGACTATAGCCCTAATTTATTCGAACTGATGTAAAATACTTGCCTAACCAAGAAGCTTGCATTGTAAATTCAGCTCTTCCTTAATTTTGATGGCGTGGGCTGTAGTGAACTGAATGCTTTCAAGAACTTAGCAGCAAAGTCTGAGTTTAGACATGCAATTTCTACTCCAGAGCTCAAAAACAGGCTGATACAAAACTGTGTCAAAGTAATAAATCATCTATTCAAAATGTTACAGGCACTGATCCATGCATTTAGCATTATCCAGTCACAGGCAGATACCAAGAAAGCCTAGGTCGTCACCTGATTATGTTTTTATTTAACTGAAAAGTGGGAAAACAAATGCTTGCAATATCAGCAGTCAACATTAGAGGATCTGGGGATCTGCAGAAATATAAAGAGCCTTAGTAGGCCACAAACGAAAAAAAAAAACAACCCAACAATCTGATCTGAGGCATAGGAGATACCACTACCTCAAAACTGGGCAAAGGCAACAACATGACAATCTGTAATTGCAATCCCAAGGTACGTTTCCTTTTACTGTTGAAGTCATCATTTCATTTAAACTGAGAAGATGTCCACACATCTCCCATCTCCAGAAGTGAGGTCTAATCACATCAGGGCAAAGAATTTGGGGGTGGAGGGAATTTTTCACCACTACAGTAATGACTATTTTCCAGAAATGTATCTTAAATTCACTTTTCTATTTCTCTTCTCTAAACAGTCTGCTGATTTTTCCCCTTAAAGCATTGACGACATTTATCCTTTCCATAAATATTTCCCTGAATGCATTGCAAATAAAAATTATTTCAATTTACTGACCCATGAAAAGCCTTTCTGTAATTTAATCGGGATAATAATCATTCTTGAAGCTGTGAAATGCCTCTACTGCAATTTTCCATGTAATGAACAATAAACTTTTACATTCAATAATAATGAAGTGTATATTCACTGAGGCATACATTTCTAACCATACAGTTCTGAGGGAATGACATTTTTAAAAGCAGTTACACTCCACACTAATTAGTTTTGAGAACATAAACACTCTCCAAAGTTGCAAAATTAGATAATTATATAATAATGAGTTGTAATCATAATCATTTTTTGCTCTGAAGACTGTTTCCCTTATTATTCTCACCATTCCTAGGCTCTTGGAGCACAAGAATGAATACTACAAACGAACCAGCAATACAAAATGTATGCTTTACATTTTAGCTTCAAGTTCAGCTATTTACAGAATTGTTCATGTCAAATGGCTGTTCTCACAGCAGTAAAGCTTTAAAACTTAAGAAAACCACTGAACCAGATTCTGTCTTCACATGATTGGAGTTGCAGACAGTTTTGTTTGGGAGTACTCATTTAAAATATAAAGCTGCAACAGACAAAAGCCAGGTTATACCCCACACAATACCAGTGCTGGATTATTCATTATTCTGGACATATAATTAACATGATGATTGGTTCTATGCACTTTATTAGCAATGAATATTTCTTTTTTTCCTTTTAACTATCACTGTCTAAAATAACCAGGAAGAAAAAAAAAAAGATACAGCCACTGAGGGAATTTCCAAATTAAGAGGTCCCCGAGACTTCAAAGCCAGCTTCAAAACTGTAACAGACACTTTTATTTTCGTGAACCATGCGCACTAGCAGAGGCCCGGCTTACGACTTTTAACTACTGCAGCACTTACACTTCAAGGCAGGATGCCCTGAGGCCATACAAAGGGATCCCACAGCTACCGCGCATCACGGACTAATGAATCTTTTCCCATGACAGGTACAGACCTCGGGACTGGGGTGGGAGCCAAACTATCAGAGGAAAAGTTCAGTGAATCTGCAATGACACAGGCTGTGTACAAGAACCCGCAGTAGTCTGGAAGATTTTCCTCTATGCATTTTACCAAGTATTTCATAAATCTTAGTGCACATCTATCTGCCACAATACATCTAATTCAGCTCTATGTACTATCAAAAGCGTACATGAACCAAGATGCTGCCAATCTTCAGGTTGCTTCCTGTAGACAGATGCACCTATCAGAGTTGTGAAGACATTTTCCTTTTACTTCATCAAAACCTATTTTAGCCTCTTGAGTAGTTCAATACCTATGTTTTTTAAACATAACACAATAATTCCAACGTTCTTAGAAATTAGTGAATAATTCTATTCAAAAAGTAACATAAGAACCTCAATACGTTTTCCAGTTATCCACAGCAGACCTTAACTCTCATTTGTGATAAATGTACTGGACCCATTGCCATTGCTAATACATAGAGATGCGACCTCCCCAGAACAGTGCAGATCCTTTCAGTCTCAACGTGCAGAACACGGGGACCTGCAATCTCAAATGCCCTTGCCACAAGCCAGCACTGGCAGCTCCTGAGCGTAAAGCCTACCTAAAATTTTACCTTTCTTTCAACTTCTTTGCTGGTTTCTGAAACTCAAAGCCTCAAAAGGATTTAAAAGCAGGGTTCTTCTCACCTCATTTCAAACGTGGCAGTCATCTGAACTGCCTCTTCAGCCAACAGAGGGAATAAACAGTTCCAGATTACACATTTGACCTATTTCAAAGTCAAATTTAAACACAGATTAGTATAGTAGTGAGTTAAAACTCCTTGTTTTCTGTACTGATCATGATGATTGTCTAAGTGACAAATAAATTCCTCAACGGCTAATCTACCTTTAAAAAAAAAAAAAACAAAAAAACTTCCTTACAGACACATTTTAAAAGAGTTTCTGTGTAGATCTCCTGAGAAAATCTTCCTTTCAGTCTCATTTAGAAGAATAGGTCCATGTAAAATTTTATAGCTAAACTTGGCCTGACAGAAGTCACAGATTCTGGTCAAGCAAAACATTTCACACACACAAGTGTGTATTAATAATTTTGATCAGGAAAAGAAATATTTTTTTTCTTATTCCCTCAAGAAAGCATTTTTATTTTGACATTTTTCTAATTAAACTTTTTGTATTCAAAGTCCTATTTAACTTTGAAATTTCCTTTCACTCTAACCAAAGAACAATTGTTATTGGAATGAGATAAACAAAAAGTCAACAGCTCTAATTATCACCTCATGGTTCACATTAAGGACATGGTCCTGCAATAGAAGAGAATCTCCTTTGCAATGGTGAGGAGCCTCACCTTCTGTCTCAGGTCAGTAGTCCTTACAAAGGTGGAAGTTCTTTGGAACTTCTTTGGCATTGCAGTCTCTTTCTCTTCAGCTTTTGGCTCATTCCTAGGGTACATCTGATGGACGCTAATCCACTCTCATTAGCCTACTGAGAAAACAATAGATAGCTTGCGAGCCTTGAAACGCTTGTTCAGGAAAGTCGACATTTCTGGCAAAGAGCTTACTGTGTCTCCAATCAAGACAAAAGGAGAGACTGGATCACCATAATGAACTCTAATTTTGTATTGCTCTAAAAGAATAAAACAAGGGTGAATTAAGGCTCTGAAATCTTTTAGCACAAGAGCAAATGAAAGCTTTAAATTACGCATTTTTTTGCTGTCAACTGAATAAGCACGACTTTATAAGCATGATTTAATCCAAAAAACAGATGCACTCTTCCCTTAAGACAGAAATCTAAGCCAACTGGCTTGCATAAGCATTTTCTGTGCGTGATTATTGGACGTGGCAAGTTGAAAGAACCAAGAAGCCGGATTGTGAGCCATGGCAGGAGATGCAAAGAACAGAGGTCCAAATCTTCACAGGAAATAAAAGTAGGCAGGAGAGAGAATAGTGGGGGAAGATATTCAGCAGCATTTAATCACAGAGTTCAAGAATCGGGCTATGAATGCACTGATGACATCTATAAGCGGCAGCTCTTTGTGTGATTTTGCTGCACGAGCAGCACTGAAAGTTGTTGTGCATCATCCATAACCATGGTTACAATTTTTATCTTGTAATAATTCCATTGTAATTAATAGATGTTCCCAACATGTAAAGCAGAATACTGATGAGGAATTTGAAGGGCAGACAATAGGCTATCTTTCATGAAAGTCTCACTTTATGTTTAGCAAGCTGCATTCATCATGTTGCTTCTCTCTTGTTTTCCTATTCTTTCTGATTATTGATAAACTGAACTAACAGATTTCCACTCCAGTAGGTCTTTTTCTATAATCTGTTTTGTGCACAGCACCTCCTGCCTTTTCCAGTCAGACCACAGATAGAAGAAAGAGCCCACTGCGCTCTTAGCTATCTTTGTTGTCAGAACAGAATGGATAGTCATTCTGTGCATGTTGCTGCAAAAACATCTCCATCTTATTAACAACAAAGTACAGAATATCCTACATATAGTTGAAAATCATGAAGTTAGATTTCTTGCTAACTTATCAATGTATGCAAAATGTACTAATGATTAAAATTTTCAGTATGTAAATGGCCTAAACTAGTTCGATTTTATATTGTCTTACTAACTGTAAAATCATCAGCTGAGGCTCAGTATTGAGGCTTTCAAACACATAGTCATTTTCTCATTGTTGAGAAGTTATTTTTTTACTGTATCTATCAATTAGAAAATGAAATTATTGGAGAAATAACCTCACCAAAGAAATTGAAAGGGAGAAAAAGAGAAGAAAGTAGAATGTGCAGAAAACACTGACTGTGGATCCTTAAGCTGGCGTCTGTAGCATATAAACATTGATTTTTCTTTAAAAACTCAGCACCAAACAACATTGTTCTCAGTGCCTACTGGACAATTATTGGTGGAAAACACACAACAGTATCAATGGTGCAGGACCAGACTAACAGCTCCTTGTTGCCTCGCCCACATTTGAAAATGGGACCTGTCTGCCACCTGTCTCCATTCAGAGATCTCTCCGCATACTTCTTCCAGCAGAACCAACAGGGAGGTTGTGTACATCAGCACGCTTATCATGCTGACTTTTTTTTTTTAACCTTAGTAAATAGCAGTGATGTGTTACGTTTTACCATTTAACTGTCCATTATATAATTATAAAAACAATTGATTTGGAGTCACTGTCCCTGGAGTGTTCACGAACTGTGGCGAAGTGGCACTGAGGGACATGGTTAGTGGGCATGGTGGGGACGGGTTGGTGGTTGGACTGGATGATCATTGAGGTCTTTTCCAACCTTAATGATTCTGTGATTCCATATTACTTATGGAATCATGTTTCAGATCTTTTAATAGCATGAGTCAGAATGGGATTTAAAGAAATCATCTTTCAGAAAAAAAAAATGAAGAAAAATTCAACTGAGATTTTACACATAATTTGAATTTCAGTTATTTTAAGTCTCAACATAATGATTCCACACTGCTGAAATGTACGGATTAAAGGACAATATCCATAGCTAATTTTGGACTTGTGGACACACAAAATCAAAAGCTTGATAACATACAGAGGCTAAATTCTAGCCTTTTATCCATCACCACAAATGCCATTCTTTCAGAAAGAACAGCAACATGTTTACTTGTACAGAAACTGTCAGAAAAGGAGGAAAAAAGGAGCTTTTCAAGCTGACAGTAGGCCAGCAACAAACCTATAATTTTCCATTTGCATTCTTATGCCCATTTGATAAATTGTTCTCCCTTCAGATTTCCTCTAATTAATGTAAATTTTTAATTTTGTCCTGACGTTTCCAGCTGTTCCTGGGAACTTCTTCAAGTTTATGATATTGATGCTTGGTTGAAAAAAAAAACAAAAACAAAGCCTTTGTGTTCTTTCTCTATTCAGTCCCTTGCACCCACTTGAGAGGAAAACAGCCCGAAGAGCACCAGAAGATGAAGTAGACCAGAAGACGAAAAAAAAAAAAGGAAAGTGGAAATTGGCTCCTGCCAGCTACCCACCAACATACGCTGTATGAGAACTAGAGCCTGTAATCCAATATACGTGTGCATGCATATGGATGACTGTAATGCCACTGATGAATAGAAATGTTTGTCTCACTCATGAAAAGACATCAGCTGTTTTTGGCTTCAAAGTCAAAATGTCTGTTTTTAGCCTTTCTTCTGTCAGAGACACCTGATGGCTTTGGACTGAACCCTACACTGACAGATCAGTAGTATTTAGCTAACTTTTCTGTCGATCATGTAGAGTTAAGGAAAATGTTATGAGTATTTATCAACAGTTTTAAAAGTTTTGTTAAACTCTCTCTTTTTCTTTTCCTTGAGGAAGACATTGCTTTCCTGAGAGCTGCTTGAAAGAATAGAAAAGCTCAAATCCAAGTTGTAGGACAGAAGAGATGGACTGAATGCTGTGCGCAGAATAAGAACTCCTCTGTAATCCTGGCTGGATGACATGCAGAGGTAAATATTAATTTAACTTTAGAAAGAAAGCCAGGAATTAAGATTGTTTCCCTTATTCCAAAACAAAGCTTTTTGTTACTGTCATCTTCGGTAAATTGGTAAAGAAATGTAAATTTCTCCAAATATCTTCCAGTTATCATGTGCCACACAGTGATACAAAAGATTAAACAGGAGTGTGTCACTTTTTTTCTATCCTGCTTTCAAATTGCACAACTCAAAAGCTGTTAACAAGTACCTTAAAGGCAGATATTTGCTTCTTAAAACTACAGAACTAAAATGAACACTTTTTACTAACTAGAAGTCTAAAGCCAGAAACTCTGATGAACAGCATCAAGAACATTTCTTTTTCCTGTTTTCTTCTTGCTCTTGAGGGCTAATGAATTCCCTACAACCAAATTAAATGCTTTTGGTGGTTTTTAAAAAAATATTACCATTTTTCAATTATTTTAAATAAACAATATAAATATTACCAGATTATTTCCTTTCTCCAAGGTTCAATAATACTCTGAGATTGTGTTACATGGCTTCTATGCAGTTTAATACATTGACACAACCCTTAAGAATCTTGTTTTCCAAAGAGATGTTGACTTACAGATAGGAGTTAAAGTTTCTTCATAAAACTTGGAACACGTTTAAATGAAAAGGAAATTCTAATTTGATAATATTACTTGTTAGTCTTAACCAAGTAATTTCATACACGATTGAAGAGGTCCCAAAGAAATTACAGAAACTTTACCACTTGAGCTATTTAAAACTCAATTAAGTAAAACACGAGAAATAAAATATATGGAAAAAGTGTGCAGAGGTAATAGCAAAAGAACCAGATGGCTTTGTAGGATCAGTATGATAAAAAGCAACATAAAAAACAGCCAGTGCTACGGCCAAGCAGGAACACACTTTCAGCACAGCCAAGACATGACATTTTTAAGAACATGGAGTGAATCCATTCTGTTCGTGTGTTTGTACATTTCTGTAAGCATAGCCAGGTTTTTGCAAGGCAGAACACAAAGAGAAAGACCAGGAGGCTGGATATGCTGAGTGTAGTCTAGCAGGATATATTATATTGGACTATTGGTTTCCCTCCAAATGTTTTTCAGTGGAACCAATGATTCAGTGGCCAAGTTTTACTGAGCTCCATGATGTCAAACATAAGGTCCTCTATCATATGACTCAAGAAATTAAGGATAAAAGCACTGCCTTAAGCGTGATTGCGAATCCGAACAAATTCCTAGTGAATTGCAGAATGCATGTATTTGACAAAAGACACATGGGAACTGAAGATAAGTGAAATATTACAAATGCTAAAAATTCATGAACATGTATTACAGTAAACAGTTGTACCAATTAGTCATAGTAGTAGCTTTTCCATAGGCTCTTAAAACTTCCACTGAAATCAGTGGACCATTTTAGGCATACAGTTCCACTGGCAAATCTTATGAATTATTCTGATGGACAAATTCAGCAACTTAGCATTTTGCATTGCTTTTGGTTATTATGATCTACGTCTGACATGTCCAACTCATGGCCCATGTGCAGCATATGGCCTGGCACAGATTGTAACGTAGCCCATCCACTGGCACCAGTGGCTCGAACCCACGGAGTGGCTCCAGATGTACACCCATCACTTAGCACCAGCCAAACCACAAACGTGCTATTAACGCTGTGTCGACTGAAACCAGGGCATAGGGTGGACAGTGCTGACTCAAGTGATGGCAAGTAACTGTATGTATTTTGATACCCTGTCTAAACAGTGTTCTGAACAGCAAAGAGTTCACAGACTTGCTTTCTGGTTTGATAAAGGAGTTTGACAAAAGGTTTCAAGATAAAAAAAATCATGAATTTATGTTTGTGACATTATTTTCAGTTGATATAAATACATTACCTGTAAATTTTTAAATGGAATGTATAGAGTTGCAAACAGATATTCAACTCAAAAATCTGATCATGTCTCATTACCAGACCTTCATAAAACCTCTCTTACCACAGAGAAATGTCCTTCGCTTCACAGACTCACTTTATTCATAGCATCACTTTTTGGCAGTACAGACATTTGTGAACAATTGTCAAGGATGAAGTACAGGAAGAGTAAAATTTCATCAAAAATCTCTGATGAACACCTTGAGAGCTCACTGAGAACTGCAGCCACTGTCATCTAACCAGCCTGAGGCATTAGTTTCATGAAAGCAAGGTCAAATATCCCATTAGTTTTATAATTTTACTCTTTTAAAAATATTTTAATATTAAAAATTAAAATGTTTTGTTATGTATTTACAATATTGTATATTTTACAAGGGCTGCTTCAAAAGTAATGCCTTCTATTTTATTATGCTAGCCCAAGACATCAGATGCAGATGTTGGTGAGATGGCAGAAGAGGTTGCACCATCCCGCCAGTATTCCATTACATTTTGTTGCCATGTGACAGATGGCAGCAGAGGAGCAGTCTGACAAACTGGTGTCTGACATGGAAGTGCATATGAAGCAAAGGTGTGTCACTGAATTCATTCATGCAGAAACAATGGCACCCACTGACATTCATCGAGGCTTGCTGAATGTTTATGGAAATCAAATAGTGGATTTGAGCACAGTGAGGCAGTGGATGGTGCGTTTCAGCAGCAGCAACAGTGGGTCACCTCTGCTGGTGCAGATTTCATTGAAAAATACTGTTTTATAGCTAACAATTTACCAAATAGTGTTATTGTGCTCTTTGTATTGGTTGCAGTTTCCATGGAATTAAATAGGAGGCATTATTTTCTGAGCAACTGCAGCCCAGGACAATTCCTTTTTATTCAATGAAGCCGAGGCAAGCCATAAGTTTGGACACCTATAATCTATGTAATCATCCAGTTCTGATGTCCAAGAAACTACTGAAAGACACAAACATCCTTCACCCCAAAAACAGATATAGAGAAACTGCTTGGTGTCACTTTGTCCTCTCTTTTAAACTGACAACAAGGCATTCTACATTATCAGATTTCATACAGAATTTGTCCGCAGAGAGAAAAACAAAAGTGAGAAAGTTGAAGTAGACAACCAGACTTTTCTGCAACACACAGAAAGGCAGTGAAAAAAAAAGAGGAGGAAATAATGCCCAACTAATTTCTGCTCTGATTATTATTTATGTATCATTTAGTGGAGTATCTGTCATACTTGTCAGGAGTTGTGACTGTACCATATAGAGACAGAATCCGAAATACCAACTGCAGATTCATGAAAAAAACGTAACTATGTATTTTTGTCTCTACAGATTAAAAAAAAAAAAAAAAAAAAAAACAAAAGAAAAGAAAACGAACAAACAAAACAAAACAAGGTGGGAATTTCATGTTAAATTAATTTCCCAGAAGGAAAATGCAAAAGTAGTTTTAACCAGAAAATTGCCATCCTTGGATTCTCCATACAGCAAAATATATTTATATCAGAGAAACAAAACAACAGCAACAACAAAACAATGAAAACCCACCCTGTAATGACAGGTGTGCCCAAGAAAAATGTTTGAATTTTATCTCCTCTTCAGAACAGAAAGATTACCAAAATCATTGCCAAATGCACCTATTTCTACTGTTTCTAACACAAAACCTAGCCATACCAAATCAAATAGGTGAGATGGAACTGAATGTACCTCTTTTATTTATTTATTTAAAGAATATTCTAGGGACATTATCACATTAAATTCTTTACAATTAACTTTCTTTTGGATGCCCAGAAAACCAAATTTCTGTTGACTTCTGATAACATCCCTCACTCAGGCAAATTCTACTGAAGGCTTTGCTACTGCTCCATCTATAATTCTAAATCAGAATATCACATGATTTCACAACTGTCTCTCATTAACTTCTACCACATAAAGTCCTTGGGATGAATATGCCATACTTAATTCAGTATTTTTTTTTCCAATTATGGTGAAATATAGAGCTTCTACATACCAGGTTAAGATTTCTTGGAATGTTGGAGAAGAAAGAGGAACGCATGTCTATAAATCATTTGAAAATGGACATGTACAGATGGTTTTAATTGACATAAGGATATGATTCATAACAATATAAGAGGAAAAAAAACCCAGTGACTCCATTTTAGTCTGCTGATTAACCCTCTTGCACAATCACTGCATGCAACAAGTGCTAAGACTTACTGGACTTACCTTTTAAGCACCCTGCTGACAAATTGTCCAGAGTTAAAAAATGGCTAACGCTTTCACGTCTTCTTAATATTTTCAAGGCAAAACTTAAAGAAAAAGAGAGAAAGAGAGAGATTTAAAGAGAATTAGCTTATTAGGCTTGTACCTAATTTCAAAGTTAGACCCAGAATTTTAAAAATACTCCAGACAGTACATTGCTCTGAGTATTATACTACTTCTTAGAGAGACTTGTGAGACTAGAAGCTCTGCTTAATGTTAAAGAGTCCCAGTACTTCCTACAATACTGTTATTTCTCGCATGACTCTGTCAAATGTGACTTTTAGGCTGATGATTCCCAAAACAGAAGTCTGCTTTACAACACTTCTTTTGGAAGCTTCTGCCAAAAACATTTACCTATTCCTAAGGAACAGACAGGGAGAAAACGTGGGATTTTTTCCCCTGCTGAAAAAATAGAATATTAATAAGCTTTCTTTATTAATTTGATTGTGAAGCATGGCCTGGGATAAATCAGAAAAGTTGTTCTGTGTCAAGGATACTCTTTTAACTACACCTGTAAAAATCTACACTTTGCCCACCCAGACTCCTATCAAGAGAAAAAGACTATTTAAGCAAACCCAGCATGAACCGGAAGTTGGAACTAATCTGTAGATTTCCCTGACTCCTTCTATTCTCAGCTCATCATAATATGCAGCTGAGCAAAACATTTCCTGCGATTGAAATATAAGAGAACATATAATGACACTTTTTATCCTCTGTGACACTTTGGCTTAAATCTGAAGGAGGGAAGATGTGACTGGACATGGAGTCTGTAAGTGTGAGGATGGAAAGCAGCTAGAGACTGAAAAGGGAAGACATTTTGTAAAAGAAACCAGGAATGCAACTAGGCCTGCTTAGCCAAATAGCAAGGATGGAATCAAATGGCGAACAAGGTTAGGGAAATGGGCCAGAGGAAATGTGGGTGGAAGCAAAGAAAGGAACCACATGCTGATACATCCGTTCAGGGGTTGAAACATTGCTTCAGACAACCAAATCAGTTTGTCATTAGGAGCAAATTTACCACTTATCCCATAATATGTGAAAACATCTTCAGAGGTGTCTCCAGCTACAACAGAAGCAGGGTAAACCACAAGGTTGTATAAGACAGGAATTAGGTATGGTAAGTTAGTGTCCATTGGCAAAGGTTGACTTGGCTACTTGAATATTTGAAAATTCTGCAGCAGAAATAGTGAGAGATTTCTCTGGGCAATGCACAAACTTGGTGAGACTAAGCCACTATTTTGTCTCCTGTGGCCATTAACAGACGTCTAGAGAAGAACAAAGTAATATTTCCCCACTAGACTCTCACAATTTCCAATGAGATGGAAAACAAGAACTTCCTGACCCAAATCCAATATCTCAGTGATCAGCGTCTTTCCTTCTTGAGCCTGCTGCTGACCAAGCTGCTTTTAAGGTCCTAGTTCTTATAATAAAATAAACAATGAGCAGTCATTCCCTCTTTCATTCCTTTCTCTATTCATTTGTAATTCTATAGACCTTTTGTGACTTCAATATTCTGCAAAGTTCTATCAATTTAGTTATTCTTCTTATAGAGATAGCTCGTTATTGTTTTTCTCTCTTTCTATCCCATACTCTATTCAACAGATAAATCAGAATAGAACATCAATCAGTATTCAAAAAAAATTATATAAATGGAAATACGATGCAAAAATATGATACAAGGATTTGTATTTTTCTCATGTTGGTGAGGCACTTTTCTCTCTGATTACAGACAGCAGTAGGACCTGGGGGAACAGCATGGAATTGTATCAGCAGAAGTTCAGGTGGGGAAAAGGCTCCTCACCTGAGGGCAGTTGGGCACTGGAACCGGCTCACCAAGGCACCAAGCCTGATGGAGTTTAAACATTTGGAAATGCTCTCGAACATAGGGTTTGATTTTTAGGCAGTCCTGTGTGTAGCCAATAGTTGGACTCCATGATTCTTGTGGGTCACTTACAATTTAGTACATTCTATGATTCTATAGTGTAACTGTAAATAGCTATGAAAATACTGGATCCTTGCATCCGTGCCCCAGATTCAGTGCTTTTGTACAGGTATTACAGATGAACTTTGAAGATAAATTTTTCTAAGGGATGAAGGAAGAAGGATCCCTCAGAAAATCGCCACCAAACAAAAAAGTTATTAAATATATAGTCTGGGTTCACACAATGAAAGAGCAGAGGAAGACTTCCCTTTGACAAGAGAAACAAGCAAGCTCTGAAGAGTCAAAGGTGAGAATAAGAAATTTTAATTTGGTGACACAAAGCTAACTAAGAATGTCAGTGAGGAAGGATGTATGGTTACTCAAAGATTAACTACTGTGTTCATAATGGGAAGGAGAAATGCAGTCAGGGATAGTAATGAAGCTACAGGCATAATTAATGAAAGAGTGGATTGAAGAAAGGCTTTGATGCGTTTGAGGGCACAAGTACTAATACTACAAATCAAAATACATGGCTCCAGAAACTTAAAACAGTTGTGTGTGTATGTGTTTCTTTCTCCACAGGTATTCACTGTCAATCAAGTCTGGGGGAAGATCATATTGTTGCAATTTTGCCATCATGAAACTATGCAGTGAACAGCAACATCATATTGTGAGCTTTCAAATAATAGGGTTTTCTAAGGTATTTGGAAAGCAGGATGAAGAAGGAGGCAAACATTAGACAGCCTGAATCAAAACCTATTCAAAACATTCAGTCTTTACAGGCCTTGTGATCATGCAGGACTGTCATCTTAACACGGAAAATCTTGAACATGTTGTGTTAAAAGCATTTGAACGGGCTCTTGAGAGCAAGTATAACAACTATTAGAGAAAGTGGATCAAGAAAAACAACAAGATTATGATAGATTCCCTAAACAGAAATCAAATGGTAGTAGAATACTTCAAAACCCTGAAAAAGTAACAATGCCAAAAACAGGCAGTTTTTCACCAAAAAGGCCAGTTTGGATCTTCATGTGTTTTCAAGAGTTGTGTGTATTTTCCATTGCTGACAATCAGATCAGTAGATCCAGAAGCCATTACATCAAATGACAAAAGCCATCGCACATACATTGGAATGTCTATTTGGGGTCTAATTTTAACATCTTATGTTTGCATAAAGTATTCTGGAAAATGTTCCTAAGTTACCAGAAGAAAAATACATTATTAAGTGATAGCAAACAAATACCAAATGCATCCTTTCCAGTATAAATATGTGGGCAAATAATCCACAAGTTCATGAATTTCAGCTTCAGGAAATTTCATTCCACTTACATAGCTGGTCCAAAATTTTAAAAACTTATTTTAAACCATTTAGAGAGGTTGATGCAGTGTTTCTGCTGAAGGTTTACTGTTGCTGCTAAGGCCAGTATTTGGGGAATGATTTACAAAAGTGTGACAAAGCAGTCTCCTTTTTAAGACTCAGCAGAAGTTGACTAATGCAAAAGACACTGCATGTCTTTTGAAAGCTCTCTAAATATCTAGCAACCTAGTGCTCCACACAGCAGCCCAAATAAAGTCTAAAACACTATGGTGGAAACGTTGTCAAGAGAAGAAATTTACTAATGCACTGTAAACTGTTGTACTAAAATTCATCTGATTAAGGGAGCAAGACATAAAAGCCAATGACACAGTTCTCTCTCCACAATAGCTAGGCAAATAGGAGCATGGAAGATAACCAGAAGAAGATAATCAAGTGAAAAAAAATAATAATCTATAGTGCTCAATATCATAGAATCATAGAATTAGCTAGGTTGGAAAAGACCTACAAGATCATCCAGTCCAACCATCCACCTACCACCAATAACCCCACTAAACCACGTCTCTCAATACAACATCTAAACGTTTCTTGAACACCTCCAGGGACGGTGACTCAACCACCTCCCTGGGCAGCCCGTTCCAGCGCCTGACCACTCTTTCAGAAAAGCAGTATTTCCTAACGTCCAGCCTAAATCTCCCCAGGCGCAACTTGAGGCCATTCCCCCTCGTCCTGTCACTAGTTACAAGAGAGAAGAGGCCAACCCCCAGCTCACTACAACCTCCCTTCAGGTAGTTGTAGAGAGTGATAAGGTCCCCCCTGAGCCTCCTCTTCTCCAGACTGAACAATCCCATCTCCCTCAGCCGCTCCTCATAAGGCCTGTGCTCCAGACCCCTCACCAGCTTCATTGCCCTCCTCTGAACACGCTCCAGGGCCTCAATGTCTTCTTGCAGTGAGGGGACCAAAACTGGATACAGTACTTGAGGTGGGGCCTCACCAGTGCTGAGTACAGAGGGACAACGACTTCCCTGCTCCTACTGGCAACACTATTTCTGATACAAGCCAGGATGCCATTGGCCTTCTTGGCCAACTGGGCACACTGCTGGCACATGCTCAGCCATGCATCAAACAATACTCCCAGGTCCGTTTCCTCTACAAAATCTTCCAGCCACTCTGCCCCAAGCCTGTAGCGTTGCCTGGGGTTGTTGCGGCCGAAGTGCAGGACCTGGCACTTGGTCTTGTTGAACCTCATCCCGTTGGCTTCTGCCCAGAGATCCAGCCTGTCCAGATCTCTCTGTAGGGCCTTGCTAGCCCCAGGCAGATCGACACTTCCTGCCAGCTTGGTGTCATCTGCAAACCTACTGAGGGTGCTCTCAATGTCCTCATCCAGGTCATCAATAAAGATACTGAAGAGGACAGGCCCCAGCACTGATCCCTGGAGAACATATATGTACAACATAAGCTCTGATACTGCAGGAAAACTGAGATGTTACTTAGTATGTAGCTGCAAAATTCGAAGTGTTTTGAAGTGCATAATGTCCCTTTAAATGAGACCATGCAATTTCATATAAGCCTCTATGTAGAAAAGAAATTACATATACTACAGATCATGTTACATAACCTGTGGAACAGATGTTCTATATTTACTTTATTATTGTATACGGTTTTACTCATTCTTAACCAACTGTTTACATGACTAAAATTTGGGTTAACTTGAAATTATGTGTTTTATTTGAATTTTTGAAAGCATGCAATGCCCATAGTTGTCCAGGCATTATTTAAAAACTGAAGTCATTAAAACATTTTCTAGTCTAACAGGGAAGACAAAAAAATGAGCATGCTCCAGACAGATATTTTACTACTGAATCTAGTGTTGAATCTGGCAATTAGGATCCCCTATCTTCTCATACCACATAGGAGACCATGTTTACCATTCAAGCACGACAATATAATATGCATCAAGACATATCAGCAATATATGCAATGAGAAAAATTAAAATACATCAATAATATCATTAAACATATGGTATATTAGTATTTATTTTCTACAGAATAAGAAATACAACAGATTAAAAGGAACTATATGAATTTTATTGTTTTTAAAAAGTAAAAGCCAGAAGCTTGCCAGAATAAAGATCCTTAATCAAAATTGAAATGAAAATTGCAAAATGATTTAAGGTACAGAGTGCAAAAGGGAACCTTTATCCTGAGTCATTCTATCTCAGAACTTCACAGGCTAGCCTGCCTTATAATTTCAAAATCACTAAGGTAATACTTCCATGAACTTTTTTAATAGCCATTGGTACTTGACAGCGCAACGCAGATAAATTTTTTTATTGTCAATTTTCACTTCAAAAAACCTATGTGAAAAAGCTTATCAGTAGACTAACAGAAAATGTTGGCTGAGGGTCACTCAACAGACAAGTTAATACCAAGGAACTAGAAGATATTATATAGTTATAATATTCTGTCTTCTACTGAGGGATCTAATGCTCGTTGTGAGGCTTGTGGCACCGGCAGCAAAATGATCTATGAAATAGATGTTATTTAAGCCATCTAAATTAATTAATATACTTTAATAAACTAATACTAAATAAAATCAATACACTTACCATGTATTTAGCTTTCATTTATGAAGAACTGCACTTGCTGGCCCAGGTAAGCCAGTCTGTGTGACTATCAGCTGTTTTTTGAACTGAAAAGTAAATCAATAAATATTAAATTCTTAATATTACAAATGTGACAAATTTCAGGGGAAAAAACACCTAGCCAGGGGAGAAGAATCTGCATGTGTGTCTCTCAGGGTGACTGCTAAAAAAACAGCATGGTCTGGAGGAGTCAAGTTTGTACGTTGTCTCCAAGCCTCTGAACCTCCCCATTCCACTCACGCATCTCAGGACACTTGTACACGCCATCCACACCACTAAGCTCTTCTAGGTGATGTGCCCATCATGATATTGTCAGAAACAAAATTAATCCTGTTTCAAACATAAACTTCCTGCAAATTATTAGAGAGATTTTCCCACAATAAAAATGAAACCTAGTAAAAGTAGGATAGAAGAATTTGTAATGACAGAGACTCACCAGTGAGTTATACTTGCCTCTCACTCTTTCCAAGGATGGTAAGAATGTTCTGGCTATAGGCTGGTAAGTGTATCATATCATTTCAGCATACAGAAAACCTCTTCCCTTCCCAAAGTCACTAACCACATGGCACTTGTACAACAGTATGCGTGGTATATGCTTGCAATCCCACAAGTATAGCAAAGAAAAAACAGAAGTTCCCAAACTGTGAAGTTCAAATCCAGACTATCCCCACATTTAAAGATAGATGAATCTAGATGTTGCTTCAACACAATAGAAGGTTTAGAGCCAGCTGCAAATTTTGGCTACATATAAATGACTGTTTGTGATATTCAAAAGTTTTCATGAACTAGTCTTTGGTTTGATCCATGAGCAAGATATCTACTAGTGACAAGGTTCAGATCAGAATCTGGGCCCAAAGTCTCGGCTAAGATTTACATCATCCAAAATGTGCAAAAAATTGATGTTAATTTGCTCTGTAGTGCATCTGTCCCCAATATCAAACAATATTCTTTGGATGAAAGTGAATATTTTTCTTCTCATTTGCCAAAGTGCACAGTTCTGATGCAAAAATTGTCAGCGCATAACAGACTCCAGAACAGGAAAATTCTTCACTGGTAGTTAACAATGTGCATATTCTTTTTAATCTGAAATAATCCAAGATTCAGTTTGCAGTCACTGAATCTTCTGACAGCTTTTTCTGCTACACTAGTGATCACAATTTTCAAATTTATACACCTTATAAGCATGCATCAACAATGACTGAAGTACCCATTATGCTTCTAAAGAGTTATGGCTACACAGTGTAAACAAAATGTAAAACACAGGTTTCCTAATGCCTTCTTGATCTTGACATGTTTTCTGATCAGCCCTTGGCCATGCTACCTGAAGTCTTGATGCTTGGGCACATAAAAGTCCAAAAAGTTACTGTAATAACCACCAAATAAAAAGTTCCTTAAGATTCCTTTGCTTATTTGTGCGTTGATCATACCAGCACTCTTGGCCACAGTGTTTATCTAGAAGGTAGCAATCAGTCATTATCCACTTTCATTCACAATTCACTGTTTCCAAGATGGAGACTCCTCTCCTGTAATTACAGTTGTCACTCTAGCTAGGAAATGTAGGGAGTATTTGTGCATATTCATTCTTTGTTTCATCCAGATAACCATATGACGCAGATTTTCCTTTCTCATTAATAACTCCCAAATCATTATGTCACTGTTACATTACTGATCTTCTAAATTATTTTTCAGCATGTTAGTATGGACAAATGTTAGACTTAATGCCAGTTACCTACTATCAATACCTTTTGCAGACAGTATCACACCATTGTGGAAGAAGATGGTATTTCCATCAGAACAAGGGTTACAACATGACCTTGGTAACTCTGAAAAATTTCCAAAAATCTTCAAGCAATGAGATCTGCCAAGTTCTGAGGTCAAATTCTCTCATCAAGGAGTGGATATGGAGCAAGATAGGAACTGAGAATTTTGAAAAGCTCTCAGGTTACTCTGTCATCCTTCCAATTCTCCTTTTCCAACTCTCCATCCAATATTATGGGATTAAACCATGTAAAGAAATGAGTTGGAAAAGTCTGGAGGATAACTTGAAACTCTTCTTGGCCTCTGGAAAATTCTGAAATCCATCCTACTTACTTACACCACAGCTTGCATAACACTTTGGCTGCATTTCCTTCTCTGCTTTGTTTTGTTTGTGTTACTAAGAATATTTGCATGAAAACAGGATATTTGTTTATTAAGAGTTCATCTTCTCCTGCTGTGTATTCCCTACTTTAAGTAGTCATATTCCTTAAGATTTACTAGCAAAAGGAGACCATAAATCCTATCGCCCATAAATGTTCCTAATAAAGTGAGCAAAGAAACTAAAATGAAGTAGAGATTCAGAGAGAAAGAAAGAGTAAGGAGAGATTAGATAATACATACTATAAGCATAACTTGTGTTTCTCAGAGCAGCATCCTAACACGTCTCCCATATAGTGTGAACTTTTCTTTACTATTTTTTTCTATTCTTTCATTAATAAAGTCATTCTTCAAATTAGACACAGACACAAAAATCCTACCTTGTCATCAGAAATCAAGTGAATAACTCCCCTTTGACCCTTTTAATTCTGCTGATTGGCTCTGAAAAGAATGGCAATCTACAAGAGGAACACGCAATATGGGAAAGAAGTATTCACATTGCCCACACAGCTGGCACCTTAGAAATGGAGTATCAGAAGAAAAGATTAAAGCATTTGCCAAGAAAGGACTAAGTAAGTCTCAAGTAGTCTTGGGCTTAACATCATTCTGTCTTCTCATTTATCATTTTCCTTCAGAATATGGTTTGCATTTCCAAGACGGACTAGATTGATAGATTCTCACACGACTGAACATGTTTACAATTTTGAGGGCTTTTTTTAGTGCTACAATCTGCAAAGATCTACAAGTAGTTGGCTACAGAAAATGAGTGAGGAGCTATTCTGAAATGCTAAGCAATAACCCAGAACATTCACATAAACAACACACATACAAAAGATTTCTACTTACCCTTTGCAGGTTAAAAATGCAGATTACATGCTAACCATTTTCAGGACTAGACATCTATAAATCTGGGGACATTTTTCTTCCAGATAGAAATCTAAGCAGAAGAAAAAGATGAAAAAAAAAAAAAAAAAGGATTGGGAATGATACAGTACGATCAGTATTATAGGATCATATCTTCAGAGACATTAAGTAAACAAAAGCCACCTAAAAAAAGGATAAATACACCCTTTTGGAAATCAGGTCATAATATTCACTAGGTATTAAAATGTATTTATCTACACTGGTCTCAGTTAGCATAAAGCCAAGAATCCACTTGTTACACTTAATGAGCAATATTTTGCTATCACAAAATGAATTCTTTTTATTCATTTGACATTAAACTGACATGTCAGTTGTATTCTTTTTTATTTCTCTTTCTTGAAGTATTACTCAGTTATAGCTAAAGTTAGGTGCAAAGTGATATATCCTTCTAGGATTAAACCACATATTTTCACTGATACAGAGATGAATTCAGCAGCTACACAAAAGGCCAGGCCTAAAACTATGTCAGTTAAAACCCTAGCTCGTGCAATGATTTTGACAAGAGAAAATAAGGAATTGAAAGATAGGCCATTTACCTAGCAGCTCACAAGTATTTGTGACTCTCTTGGCAACAGTTTTCATGTGACATTTTTTAGCTACTTCAGGACTACGTGAAGTGTTACGATGGATCAGGTAGCAGGCACTTCAGCATGCTCATCTCTGACAGTGACCATAACTATACATTATCAACTCCATATTAGACAGACATGAATTAATCCACTCCCTAATAAAGGGCAATTGCTAACAATGGGCTTAAGCCCTGAAATGATGAGGCCTTGATCTTTTGGTCCCCCTGCACTAATAACATACCTCAATTCCCAGAAAATGAGGAATTGTTTTATAATTTAAAAAGTAAAAATAAAAAATACAGAAGATATGTGAAATTAACATTTTCACAAGCAACCATGGCTGATGGGCTCAGTGCGGGAAATTATATTCCTCATTTCCTTGTAAATTACAAATATTAGAAAATAACAGAACTTTCACAAAGCACAAGCTAAGTGTCTACAAAAAAAAATACCTGGAAAATAAGCATCTGTTTAACTGAGACAGTATGACAAAAGGTACAACTATAATCCATGGTTCAGAGATATGTTATGGCATGCAGAATCATGCCTACTCCCTCCTCTATGCTCAGTTAATCAAATGGTCTTGCTGTGACACAAATCTCTAAGATCATCTATTATTCGGAGAGACAGGCTTCCACACAGGGACACAGCATCTGTGATGAACTCTCACTGGGAGGAAATCCAGGTAGATGGACACAGAAGGTGCCAAAGTGAATTCCAGTAGCTCCACCATTACAAACAGATGGGTCACCAAGACTGTGTTCTTGTTGTACAGCTCAAAAAGATTGCAGAAACCAAACTCTCCTAAAGGTGAACCTTGGGATGCCTTCACTTTTTCCATTTGCTCTCATCAGGAGGGCTTAGAAGACTTCCATTGACAGTTCCTTACCTTTGGTGGTCTTTCTTTGCTCTGTAGGACCAATGTAAAGAGGTATAGGCCAGAAGAATATAAATTGCTTGAAACTTAATTGGAGACTTGACTATATGCCAGACCATTCTAGAATCAGTAAGAAATCAAAAGGTCTTAAATCACACTGTAGACAGAGGCTTTAAATCATCTGGACTTTACATTTATAATAAACTACGTGCTTTATACTTACTTATTTAAAACTCCATCCATTACCATTCAAGCCAAATACTCACTAAAACCAAATTATTCCCGTGATTAGATGTGCAGATTTTTAATGGTATCAGGATTTAAACAAAAGAAGTCATAGAGCTATTCCAAAACTGTAAACATCAAATTTTAGACAAAAAAAATGCCCATTTCAGATACCTGCTAATTCCAGATTCGTACTACTAAAATAGAACAGACTTACCTTCACAAGTAATGAGACTCCATAAGTTCCTCTGTGGACAAAGGTCTAAAGAACTTGAACAATTCCTATTTAGGATAATCTCAGCTTTACAGCTCTTACTATTTTCCACTGTAGAGATACAAAGTGCTAACTATCATGTCTGATGCATCTTGTTGGGAATTTGGGATCTGCATGACTTATGTTAAAGAATATTTGGATATTTCATACTTTTCTTGGACTCACCTACACATTTGCCTTGGTGCCAGAATGAGGAGAAAATTAAAAAGATTTTAAGAGATCTCAGTTCTCAAACCAGTCCTGAATGTTTTCTCATTACTTGACTCCAGCAAAATGAGGCCAACATAGTTCATGCAGGCTTGGAAGTAGGGACTGTATTTGATTCTAGAGAGATTAACAGTCATCTTAACCAGAGAAAGCATATTCCTGTGCACTGTGACATGAGTAGTAGAGATTACAGCTATGACATAGGCCAAGATGTAAAGACACATGTTTGACTTGATACTCACCCACAACCTCTGGATCAGTGTCAAGGTGTCAGTATATTAAGCCCAGACCATATAGCAGAATCTGCTTGTACAGATTTCTATTCCTGTGTGGCATCCCACTAAGTTCAGGGGGACTGTGCATTGAATATGAGATCAATGCAAAAACAGATATTTGATATCAAGCATTTTGTGGCAGCAAAGCTGTCTAATTCTGTGGTTTATAAAGTGATGTGAACATCTATAAGGCTATATAGAAGTATAAAAATTCTGGTGACAACAGAAGCAATAAAACAACAGTAAGGCTAGAGGATGTAAGTAGTCAGTAGAAAAACAGCAGTATTGGATGCAGTAACCAAATACCATATACGTAGCTACTGGAAACTATGAGTCATATCAGGAAGCAACAGCACCCTCATCAATAAGGTATGTTTATACTAACAGTTTGCCAGGTTTGTACTATTCTCCTGTACTATTAGGTATTGGCTAATTCATGTGTATCGCAGCCTCATGCACCCCAGCCATTTTTACTATATTAACATTTATCAAAGCACAGTGTCATCCAACCCAGTCAGGATTTCCTCCTGTATAGACAGGTCTCAAAGCAGCTATTAATATTTGACCATAAGGGGGTCAGTCAAAGAAACAGGCATGATATTGAATGCTCATTTAACAAAGGAAAAAAGGCATTGGTTTTTCTACCTGTGTATTTACACACCATAGAAGTTTTCTCAAGCAGAACAGAGCTGTTTATGATGCTCAGGTAGACACAGTCCAAAATTCCTCTGCAAAGACTTAGTCATAACTTACTACAATTTTCTGAGTGCCTACCCATTTCACTGGAAAAAAAAAAAGATGTTTCTTACAACTATGACAATCAGCTGCATAGAGTGGAAGTTTATCAGAACTCAAATGATCTCTACATGCAAATAATCAATATGTACATGTTTCTTCACCTGAAGCAGCATTTCAGCAAATAATTCCTCAAAGCTGGCAAAGCTCATTTAGTAGCCAGATGAGGAAACCTGAATTGTCCCATGTAAAAAAAGATTTTTTTGTTGTTCTGCTTATATTATATATGAGACTAAGTGAAATATACAGTTGTTCTTAGAATTTCCTAATGTTTGGAAACACTTTCCAGTGTTTGGAGATATTTTCTATGACCTGTACCTAATGGAGGCCAAATCAGATTCTACAAAATAACAGTCTCATAAAATAAAGCAACTCTGAACTTACATTTTTCTGCAAGTCTTTTTTCCTGTGTCTTGCAAAGCACTGGCAAAATAGAGACATACAAACTGGACGGACTCTCTTTAAGAAGGATTTTCTTCTTTAAGATGGCTTTAGTATAGTTTCTTAACCAAGATCCAAAACTGTATAGAAATACGCAATCTCAGAAGTTGAAGCTAGAACTTCAACTATAAAGGTGGTTACTAGCAATAAGCACCTACATCTACATTACCATGCACTGCAGACCAATAGGAAGAGTAATTAAGTCTGAAAAGTCTGCCACTAAGGAGTCAAAGTCCAAACACTAAGCATTTGAGGGGTGACACTTTGGGGCTTCCTAATGTTAATGTTTGTTTGTGTGTTTATTAAATTTCGGATCAGTCTGATACCATGAACTGAATGTCCTATAGCATCTGGAGCACATTAGCCACAATAATGCGGCATATCTTCCAGCATAGTTTCATCTGAAAGGAATCCAGTTCACGCAGTCCAAGATCACTTGTCAGTGCATATCAAAGCAAGGTAAGTGGGGACAATCGTGAGACTGTTCAAAAGTACACATCTGTGCTGAGCTAAAACATACGGGTAGATGCTCCCTATGCATGCTCTTTGACGGACACACTGCAATGTACAGACTGGTAGAGCTCATGTAACCTTTTCTACAGGTTTTCAGGGCCTTTCTATTAATAGAATAATAATAATAAAAAGTAATAATCTTCTATATGATAACCTTCTCTATGATACACATTTTCCATGTATCAATTGGTCAAGCTTCAAAAACAGGTTTGCTATTTAAATGCAAATGGAAACAAGAGATAGGCTAAAAACCTACGAAATGAATAAACTGACCAGTTTTAGAATTTTTCTGTTAAGTTATGATTACATTACTGAAAAGTGTGAGAAATCCTACCCTAAGCATTTTCTTTCAAGATACTTCAAAACTGATGCAGTGTACTTGCTCCAGTGTTACGGTGGGAATCTAAACATTTATCTTGATTTGCTTAACCTAATCAGAAAGAAAAAAAAATCCTTACATTAAAGTAGTTTGATGCAATGATGTAGATTGCCTTCCTCTGGACATCAGTATGTAAAATTAAAGGTAGCTTTTTTTTTTTTTTAATTAAAGGAAAACTGAAAAATTCTCCATATGCTCTTTTCTATAAAATCTAAACATCTGCTTAAGATCCTGATGCAGTAACACAATATGTGCAGCTTTCACAGTTATGAATAAATGCATCTTAAAACACAATACTGTAAAATCTGTTCCTCCTCCATTTGCCTGCCAAATTCAGAGTTCAAAAATCTCTGATCTGGGTCCTCTAATCTGCTTTTGGCTCTCTCACATCTCCTAGGAGCTGCAAAGGTGGAGGGAGCCAGCCATGGGTGGTACTACTCCATCATCTCACAAGAGAGTACTCACTGGCACAGACGTTTCAGATCCAGAACACATTGAACTCCCCACTGCCAACCCTGCAAAAAGGTGTTGGAGGAAACAAAGTCACATTAAAGCCGTGACCAAAGCAGTGGAGCTCAGACAGAGGATCCACTTTAGGAAATTAACGTATCTGTGCAGCTCAAACCTCCTGTGAATTTTGTTTGGTAAGCAAGACTCACAAGCACTAATGACGTCTGGAGTCAATACTTTATCCGAAAACATCTTTGATCTGACACGCTGTGATCAATTATACACACCAAAGACTTCTTCTGTCAAGAGCTCAATAAGCATGAAAAAATTATTTTCAACATATGACATTTTATGAAAAAGAATGGCTACAACATACGTTAAAGAATCCCATTAGACAGAACTAGAGTCTGTACTTTAACAGCTTTCTGTTCAGGCTGCACTGAACTGAAATGAAAATCTCACAATACTTCTTCAGGCCTATCCTAAGGATATAGTTTGTACTACTCCCTTCTCAGAAATAAGCAGACAAAGGCAAAATAAAAGTGTAATTTTCTTGTATGTGCCCAAAAAGACAAAAGGAAAATTTTCATAAAGAATTACTTGCTTATTTACTTGCTAGTCCCAGATAACAAATTTCTGTAATGTTCTGTTACAATGTCCCCTGTCATCTGAAGCTGAGGCCAAATTCATGGAACTATTTTAAAACTCTACTTTACAGTTATTAATGATAGCTTTATTTACAATTAGCTTAGCCAGTGATATTTCTGTACACTATTTTATGCATCATAGTTGTAAATCAACGTAAATGAATGGAAAGATATTTTATTTGATCTTTCATATCAGCTTACCAGAATATCAAAGTATTCTGGCAGCCATTCTAAAAAGTATCACCTTTAAATTTGAGAGGCTTTTGATCTGAGCACATTTTGTTTCTGTCTGGTAAATCAGTTCTGATTAGATTTACTCATTATGAGTTAGGCAGTTATCAGCTCTTTATAAGAGGCCAACCCCTCCAAACCTGATGTTTTTCCAGGGGAGTTTCTTTCTTTATTGTGTTCCACTTCATTCCCTTGTTTCATTTTCTCCTGATGGAAGACTCTGCCAAATATTTCGAAGTCCTTCCTGGCAAGTAGTAAAATAATTTGGACGGAGCACACTGCAATTAGAATTTTTTGGCAGGTTCCACATTTTGGATGCTGATGAGAAGAGTATCAGTTTTAGCGTTCTTGACCAGTTCATTATTTCAGATAATTTCCTGCCACACAGCACAATTGCAACAGATTGTGTTTGCTTAGAAAATCAGCAAGGAGACACATCACAATTTCTATGGTTTTTTCCAAGTGCAGATAACATTAAATAACTCTGTTTTTCTCATTCCATCTGTCTCTCACTCAAGCTTAACTCATAAAATCTTATTTTTCTTCCAAACCTTCTGTGTCAGAAAAGTGTTTCTTACTCTCTAGAATGTAATATCATGTCACTTACTATACAATCAAAAGTTGTAAAACACATGGAGTGATGCATTTGCATTTCTGTCATTAGAGGCCAAATTCAATTATTCTCTCTTTTGCTTGGCTTTACCACCACAAAAATTCACATGCATCCCACTAAAACACATTTTTGGGTGGTGGGGGGTTGAGGAAAAGGACTGTGACCTTATGCGTGTTTTGCGCTCTAGAAGCATACAACATTTTTATTGGATCCTGTTCTAGATTTGTGTCAGCACTTCCTTTATAAATCCTTGTTTTGATACGGATTATAAACTGCACATAAAAAAATCTATCCCTGACTAAAAGGCTATTTTGTTGGGATGGGGGTGTTAAGTACCATGCTTCAAGATCTGGTCTTTCTAGACCCTAAGATTACAAACAAAACATACTTTGTGAGAGTTCAGAAACATTTTTACCAGTTAGAGACTTGTTCTCTTTATGCTTTACAGTGAAAGCATTAAGCAAGCTGCTTGCCGGAGTTTTTATTTCCCCTACATCGCTTTTCCAATAAAAATTTCCAATGAAACCATCAGTAACAGACCACAATGCAAGACATGCCATTATACACATTTCTTTCCCTGCTAGGAAAAATCCTAATGGTTGGTGTTACTTCTTACTCACAGAGTTATCACCTTATGAGAGAAAAACTCATAAAACTAAATCACAGTCAGAGTGCACTAAAGTCAAAGAGGGGTCACCATCCATGTCTTCATGGTCAGAGAGGGCTGTTTTTCTTAAACTTTCTGTTTAAATTACAGTACTTGAAAATAAAATTGCATTTACCTATCATTGTAGACAACATCGCACAGAAATCAGCACTTGCCTTGCCAGCATCCTCAGTTTTTCATTGCCATCTCTAGTACATGCCATTATTCTTTCTGCAAACAGAGCTGCACTTGAACAGACCATAACAACATTTAAATGAACAAACAGTCATGGTGGTTAACACACTAAGTTTTGCCTTCAGAAACCAAATTAGTATTTCATAAGTTCAAGGCTACTGACAAGCTGAAGAACAGAAGTTCATCATGGAAAATACATTTGAAGTTGACAAGAAGAAAAATCCACAAAACTCCAGAATGCAGTTGACAGAACTGCACTGAATTTAGCTTTCTGGAAGCACCAATCAAGAGTAACACATTGCAGGGAGAGCCATCCACATGGTCTCTAGTGGTAGTGTTTTAATTACTATTGTAAATAACTTGATATGAGTGCTCCTGGCAGCATCAGTGGCTGAGTACTGCAGAAGCTGCATAATACTGTATTGATGATTTGCAGAAACCTTTGAGGGTTTATATCTTCAGCAGACCATCAAATCCAAGAAATACTCTGAACAGTTAATAGTAATCCTGGGAAGAAAAGCAGTAGTGTCATTATCAAGGATGCTAGGTTTTATCAAATGACTTAAATCAGCTTTCATTATGTGGGGTGACAGATGTGCTCAAATGTTATGTAGAGTTTATATTACTTCCAAAAGAGAATCGTGACTTGTTATCGATCTTTACTATTTTCATCACCATGGCCATACCAGCTATTTATGTCAATCTCATTAACTGGTTACATGTACGTATATCTGCAGCACAAGAAAGCTTGTGGACCTTGCTCATTTTATTTGTTGCAACAGTATTCAAATCTTGAGTAGCTGTTGGATTCCTAGATCTCTAATTACTTTCATCACACATAATAAACAGGAAAAAAACCCATGTCTTTAAAGTAAACATTCATAAGGCATAAGAACTAAAAGCTTTCTTGTTTAAATGAAGATAGATCAAACTCCTAGTGAAATCCGTGAGAGCTACGTGTCAGATAACTGCAAGGATCTGAGCCTCTGTTCTCTGCACAGTTTGAGCTCCCGATATTCCACTTCTTCCTTCTTGAAATATACTGACAGAGTTAGAGACAAAGCTGGAATTGCAGCACTTTTCAAAGGTTTTCTTTTTTGTGCTGTTCTTCTTAAATCCAAGGCCAAGTACACAATTGAAAGAAAATTATATGAACTCATCTGTGTTTCACCTAAAGAAAAGGAATCCTTCACACATGTAAACTACTCCTTAATAGGAACTGGAAGCCTAAAAGCACAAACAATGGCAGCATATTCTCCAAGATGACTAATTCTCCCGAAGACCAAAGGTAGCGTCAAAACTGTTGCCTCCCCCAGTAAACAGAAAACATGTTTTACCTTTGTTTTATTTGATAAGCACATAAAATGACAGAGGTCATTTCTAGTACTCACTTCATACCACAAGTATTTTCTTCCGCACTGAGTATTCCTCACTTAGCATACTGAATCTAGCAAAAGCAAAAAAAAAAAAAAAAAAAAAACCAAAAAAAAAACCAAAAAAACAAAAAAAAAACCACCCATCATCTTAATGACTACAATTACAAAAAGAAAAATAAAGGGCTAAATATTTGTTCAGTCAAATTTGTGGCAACAGCAAAGCCTGACATCAAACTCAAAATGGTTCAAAAGCAAACTTCAGAAGCGAAGAAGGGGAATAAGTGATTAGACATCATTGGTCTACTGAAATACAGATGATAATTTTACATCTAAAACAAGTGACCTTTGCTGAGTTACTGTAATTCTGAAGCATTGTATTTTTATTTAGCTAACAAAACCATGTAAGAATTCCATCCACCTGCATCAAGCAAACTACATGTTCCTCTTTCTAAAACACTGAATGAATTCTGCTATGTGGGGAATAAAGGAAGTATTTCTATTCACATGCAGGTATGGAGATGGCATGAGCAGTTCAGATATTTTACAGGCAAGATTTTAAGTGAGGAAAAAAAAAGATGAAAGTAAAAATGTGTCTTTTTGTTTCTCTGTCCTCACTCTCTTATAAAAACTGTCATAACATTGGCTTTGCTTCAATTCCCCTGATTATCTGGATGAAGCATCCTGGCAAACATGAGATTGATGAGTTGACAGGACCAAAACTGTTAATGAAGAGTTTCCATGTCCATTCTGCAAGAGGATGGAGGGACTGGAAACATGGATACAAGCACTGCCCTGGAGATGTACGTGGGGTAACACACAGCTGTTTTTCTGGAATAACAAAGAGAATCCTTCTGTAACAAACACCCAGAGATGCTTGGGCCAGTGAACAATTCCTGGAGCTGCTTCTTTTTTCAGAGTATTTTTAGATTCTGGATGATAGGCAGGCATCAGCAATAGCCAGCTGAACTAAGCTGAGCTAAGAATTCCTTCAGAAGAATAACAAATTAGTAATACTGTGGTGCAGATTTCTGGAGTCTTCAGCACTCTTCTGTAGTGTTTCTGCTCCATTGTGGCCTTGTCTTGAGCAGAGTTCATATTTAATTGTTGAGTTGAAAACTCCCTATAATTATAAGCCTGAAGAACAGATGAGTTTATTTGATTTACACCATATGATGATAAAACCCTGGGCCAGATAAGATAGCTTAGTATACAAATAACAAATGAGATCATTTGACCCAGAAATCTTTGGTTGAAGTTTGTCTAAGTTTGTCTACCATATGGAACATGTACGCAAACACATAAAAACTGCTTTCCTGTCTGTTTTCATAGGCTTTTCAAAGGTATGCGCTTATTCACACAAATGTCGTATTCATTTGAGCTTGCATAAATAAAATTTGTAATATTATTGAAAAGTACCTGCAGATATCTGTGAGGGTTGCTGGTTCTTTTGTAATTTCCACATCTGCACTTTATGCACAATTTTTTACAAGATGGACTGCAAGGAGACTGTTTAGCCTGGATGTATTTCTTTCCAATCAGAAAACCTTTGAGCAATGCAGACAATGGAAGCTCTTTCCATATTTGAAGCATTTCACGTTTTTGCTTTGCCTTATGAAAAATCTGAAGTTTCTTTCAAGAGTATCTATTTTCCAGGAAAAAATATTCCCTATCTTGCAGTGCTCCTGACTGAGAGAACATCCAGAACATGAGAGCAGATTTCTTATATTTATGAATAGTCTGAGAGCACACTGCAACTTCTACTATCTTAAATGATCTAATGGTCACCCACAAATTGGGCAACTGGTTACCTAATATACATCATGTGATTTTCCTTTTTCTTGATTAGATTAAGCAAATCTGAGCCAGGGGCTCAAAATGGGCTTTTCATGAGTGTTCATATGAACAAAAAGGTACTTTCACTAATATTCACAGAAGGAAAATAAAAGCCCCAGGTCAGGAAATCACTAAAGCGTGTGTTTAATGCCATCCCTCCTTAAGAAAGGAGCTATGCATACAATTAAGTTGCATTGCTTTACTGCTGTCTGAATAGGGCTGCTTTTCTGAAACAGAACCAACAAAGAGGCAGCCACAGCTTGATCCTCTTTAAATCCAAAAGACAGTTTACAGAGAGTGAAGACTTCTGATTTATTTCAAAAGCCATTGCCTTTTAAAAGTAACTAGTTTTGCATTTTTCTAACTTCTAATAGTTTGTATTCAGTTAATACTGGCTTTCAGCCCTCTGTCCTTAAATTCTGATGCCCTAGTCTGTTCAAAACACACTTAATAGAATAGCCTCCATATGTTTAATTACACAAAATTTGTGCTTTCAAACTGGATCCAACAATGATTGGAGTTAATGGACTGATTTAATTGATTTCAGTGAAAGCTGAATGAAGAACTGACTGATAGTTTAACTCCGGACATCCTCACATTCTCACTATGTTGTTGATCCAGCTCCCAGTGAAGTCAATGGAAGGATTTGTGTTGGGATTTGGATCGTACCTCTGTTCTCCTTGGAGTCAAACTCCCATCAATTTGCACATGCAAATATACACAGATCTAAATGAAAACAAATGTTTGGCAACCTGTGACAGAAAGTCCAAATCTGTATCTGTATATTTGGGCCAAACCAAAATTGTTACGCTTGACAAAAACATCATTATGCTGATCTGGTTTTATTTTTTTTTTTTTTGCTTACTAGCAATTGTTTGGTGAATATAAATCTAACTTTTTTTAAAAAAATAAATGTACTCTACTGTCACTGTAGAGAAAGTGAGAAGGGATTTCTATGCAAATCTCTATGTTCAGACTTGTCATAAATTTGACAGAAATAATCCTCTCAGACTAGAACTTTCCATGCTTGGTCTCTATCAAGAATAATTCTATTTTTGCCAAGTATGAAGAAATTTGGTTCTGCTCCCTACTAGTTTCCAAAATATAAAAGGTTTCTCATTTAGGATCCATTCTATGCTCAAAACAAAAGAGATGTGGGCCAACTTCCCAGAGGTGAGGAGCTCTCGCAGTTCTCGTTGGCATTACTGTTGCTAAAAACAGCTTCTGTGTTTTTAAAATGTGAATACCAAGGGGATTATGGAATACAGACTTGAACACAATGAGCAAAACAGGGCCCTAGTTAGCATGGTCACAGAGAGCAAAAATGTTGTTGGTTGATTCATGTGCTAAAAGAATCATGCTAACATAGCAGTTTTCATAATGGCATGTAAGGATGGGAACAAGGTGAATATTGGGGAAGACTGAGAGATGAAAAAGTATGTAAATCTTGCAAATTTTTGAGGAGTTCCATGTTCATAACAACCAAGGCAGCTTTTTCAACTATGTGGACTAAAAACTTTTTAGTTTATACAGTTAATGCCTCACGGTAGTGCCTAATTCTAAACCTACAGACCAAAAGGAATCCTTAGACCCAGGGACAATAATTTTCCAGCTCTTGTATCTTTTCCAGAGCAGTGCAGAAATCCTTCTGTTTCAAGGTGAGAAGATCCTTTCCATGTTGTCTTCCCCTCCAAGCACCAGCTCAGACTACTAGATACCTGTCCAGATCATTCTGCAATTGTTTAGGCAGTACTTTCCCCTGTGCCACTCTACTTTTTCCTAAATTAAATGAATATCTTCAGATTATTTACCTAACCATCTTCTCAAGATATCAGATAATCACCTTTAAATTGATGGGATAAGGACTTAGGAAAAAACTATTGAAAAATAGTGCCTAAGAATCATTGAAGAGGCACCAAAAAATACCACAAGATTGACTTAGTAAGAATCTAATTCCTACAGTTAGAAAATTGTTTGTTTTGCTAAACTCATCGGCTTTATTAAACTCCTCAGTAACCTGGACGTTTTGCCACTTTTTTTTTTTAATCAAACTCAAAATTTGCAGAGCCTGAAAAATCCTTGACATAATAAAAACTAAGGTATGAAATTGTAGTGACAGTCTGAAATAGTATTAATAGACCATATAGTGATGAAGAAGCTGCTTAGTAAATAAATGTTTCTTAAAACATAAAGAAGTTATAAAACTTCTTCAAGCATTAAAGAAACATAAGATTAACAGAGCTGGCAAGTAGAAGAAGGTAGGGCAAATGGGAAGCACCAGTGAAGAAGTTGGTACATGGGACTGAACAAAGTGTAATTTCTGTACAGGTGCTCCTTCTGACCTGTGGCAAAACAGTTAATTTCTGAGTTATTTTGTCTGCTCTGGTTACTGGTCAGTCTTCACTGCAGGAGGACTTTATACCAGTTAGACTCTCAAAACATTATGCAAAGAAAAAGGTGACGATGGAAAGAGTAAATTGACTAACATCAAGCCCATAACTTGGATCAAAATAGACTCGAGAAAATGAATGCCACCACTTAGGACAGAAGGTGATTGTAACCTGAAGGTCATCTGCATCTAGACAGAGAATATAATGTAGACCACATCAAAATTCCCTAGCTTTCCTAGCTTCTTACAGTTTATGAAAAAAACTGTGTCACTGAAACAGTTCACCAACCTACTGCCGTATTTGTCTAAATTTTTCTTTGTTTTATATGCCTTGCTACTGCTTTTAACGCCATAGAGAAAAAAAAACAACACACTAGAATAAAAGAGAATAATGCATAAATCCCCCTAGAAATAAACAGACCTTGAATTAGAGAACAGCAATAGCTACTTCCAAATGGACAGACCAGTGAAAGCAAACATGCTGTAAGAGTCCCAAGGGATGTTATATGCCAAAATGTCTGAATGATCCGTTCTTTCATCTCCGGGCAGGTACTGACAACAGCTCCCCTCTAACAGTGAGGCTGCATATCATGTTGACAACTTAAATTTAACACTCACATCAAACACATCTGTCCTCTGGGTGTCAAGGTTATGTTCAGATGTCTAGTTTTTCTATACTGACCACTTGTCTCAAAAAGCCAAAACAAACAATTGGGAAGAAGGAAAGCCTTTGTCCAGAAACAGTTCTGGAAAGTGTATGTTACCACCGTAGGGACAATTAATACTTCCCTTCAAAACTTAATTACCTTGCTCATCTTTTACAAAATCCCCTATCATCTACTAAATAATATGTATAACATCAGCCTATCGACCAATTTAAATACAAGAAGTTTTCTTCCTGTGTGTTGAAGAGATACTCTCACAGAGAGTAGAGCTCAATTTATTTATTAGGAAGTTAGCAGTGTTCTTCATATCTAACCAAGCTGTCTGTGCCTCTGTCCAGGCTAAATCACATTCGTTTCAGTGGAAGGAAGATTTAAGTTCCAAGCCACAATCTCACAGCACTGGAGGCTCTGTCTCTGAAAGAACAAGACTAAGCATATAAAATCTGTCAGAGAAAGTTCAGACTGGTAAATTTGACAGAACAGACGGACAAGTCTTCAGATTGCTTTACTTAGCAAGATTTGGAAGAAATGTGCCAGCTGTACATTCTCTACCCTTGTTATATTCTTGGAGTTTTGACTTCCTCTGTTACTCCCTAGCCACAGATAGGTATCTAAACATAGGGAAGGCAGACTGTTTTCACAGCTGCTATTACCGTGTTATACCTATGTACTGTAGGCCACACAGGGGGAGAACAGTCATTCAACTATTAAAATAATAAGATGTAGTTTAAATCAATGGACTTTAATTGTGCTCCTTAACATTCAGTTTTCTACCTAGGAAAAAAGCTGCTACGAAAAGGAGAGTAGGTTTCTTTGAGAGAGTCAGAACAGAAAAGAATGCAAGCCACCAACACTTTGCAGCCCTTTGGTTGTACAAGAAAGTGCCTACATGTCTGTGCATTTCAAAAAATCTCAATGCCTCCCAAAATCTTATCACCTGGTGGGGTAACGTAACGTTTCAGAAATATAATTTTCCCCTCCTAAATAACCACTAAGGAGATAAAATAAAATAATAGAAGAGTCCAAAATGTAAACTTTTTTTTTCAAATGGAAAACACCACACCCTTCCCAATCAAATACTTTACTTGAAACATCTTGTCCTGTAATTGGTATGCATGTTGGTAGGGCCAGAGGTCATGTCAAGGATTCTAAAACATTTAAGAATTTGTTGTCCAAATCTGCAACTTTTGAAAATTCATGTAGGTCCATTACAGTGAATGGAGTTTTGCCAATAGGCCAAATGATGACATGCCTGGTAGAACAAAAGAAACCCAGCTTTGATTAGTTTTTTTTTTTAATTGTTCTAACTCTTTCTTTCTGCAGATTTAGAAAATTCAAGACAACAGCTTAAAATAACTTTACCAGTTATTATTCCAAGACCAATGTTTTCTTAATAATACATGCAAAATGTGTCTGGAATTTAGAAAAACAGTGTATTTCCCAACAACACACCAACCAATCAAACAACTACATTCCATATCCAGAGCAAAAAATCACGGCTGTTAGAAAACAAGAAAAAGTACATCATAAAAAAGAAAATACTACTAAGACTAAAAATCTATAAAGTAACACTGACCTTTTTATATACCTCATAAACAGCACAAATATTCCTGCTTCTGCCAAACATTCCAGTTTGCAGTGGTGTTCCAGATTTTCATCAGCATCATAACCACTCAGACTGATAGCCATTGGCTCGTATTTGTTTCTCTCTTTTCCCCCTAGGGAAAAAAAAAATTAAAACCACCCCATAGGTCTGTGCTATATCATTATGACACCTCTTGATTGTGAAACAGCAAAGAGATGACAATGCTCAGATCTGAGGTGTGCCCAAACTAGAAGAGCAGACTCTAGCTCAGATTTTGGAAAAGGCTGTATTTGAAATAAGCTCTTACCTCAAAACAGAATGTTGCAACAGTTGCCATTTACCTTCCGAACTGGGCAGCACTCAGGAGGTCATTAGTGATATTAGTGTCACTATCTTCACAAACAGACTCCAACAAATTCAGTGGCTACACAAATAAAGGCTTATTTTTATTTAGTTTTTTCAAGTCATGCCTGGTAAGGCAAACAAGTATGTGGAGGCAAGATAGTTGGTTTTGCAACAAATGTCCTCCCTTAGGAATACAGCAATAGGAAGGGTCTCAGGTGCTACTGAATTCAGTTGCTTCTTATCACAGGCAACCTTGGAAAAATGTACTTTTTGTAATCTACCTTAAAAGAAAGTATAGGAGGAGATTTTCTTTCTACCACACCAATGATATGAGGTATGAGTTCCATACCTCTCACGGATGACAGGAGTTCCAGTGAAGACTTGTAGTGACAGAACTCTGTGGTAGGCTCCAAACTGATGTTCACCAACTATGAAATACTTCATTTTCCCATTATTTTTTCTGATTTTTTTCTGATCCACACAAGCTTCTGGATTTGTTTGATTTATTTTTTTCCCCCCCTCTAACTCTGAATCTATTAAAAGTGCTCTACAGATGAGCAGAAATGAAAATCTCTGAGCAGTAACACTTTAGGCCCTGACTCAGGGAAGTATTTAAACACATATTAACTTTAAACCTTGTTTAAGATGCTTCTTCAGAGCTGGCACCTCTTGTTAGAACAGCACATACATGTGTCAGCAAACAAGGACACTATTTAAGAATTTAAGACCCTTTTGAGCATAACTTGAAGAATAAGCGTGTGTGTTTTATGGGGATAATCTGGTTACTCTCAGAAGACTTCAGGGGAACATCTGACAACTGTACATTGAAACAATTTAAATTGCATGTCAATCTTATTTTTTCTTTTTTTAAAAAAATTTAGAAGTATTAAAATATATTGATTTCTCTACTATGACAGGAAAAAAAAATGCCATAGAAAGCCTTTCATTACGTTAGTAACACAGAACGGGAATTTATGTGGCTGTGCAGGCCACAGAAAAAAAAGTATTGACTCAGACTTGGATTCTATATTACCTATCCCAAAATTCAAAATACTTGGATCCAGGACTCACAACAAATTAGCAGATAGAGCGTCTAAATATCTACATTGTTAGTTTGTGAGATGATAGTAACTAACTCATTTTATTATAAGACATTTTGATCCATAAGGTGTTCCAGAACGATAAAAGTAGTTGGCTACCACTGATGCTGTTACATAGGGATATAAGAGAATATGTAGAATTATCACTACTAAAACAAGCAGACAAAAAAAAAGGAACAAGTCAGGATTCCTTTGTTCCTTCTCTGTTGAAAAGGAACAAAGGAAAAGGAACAGAGAAATAAAAACTCCGTAGTTCATGCTTTTCCATTTCTCTCCCCTGTAATATATAGAAGGAAAACAAAACTGATTAACAGGAATTTGGCTTGAGGTATGATATTTAGGTGTCACAATAAAGTCTATGAAATCCTCACCAAATATTGTTTCAGCTGCTTTGGAGTACACTTTGCAGTCACAGTACCCGATTCCTCATCAGAAATGTTCAGCACCTCAGGAGTCTGGGTCCTGTTACAAGAGAAACAGTTTAAAGGAACTGGAAGTGAAAATAATCTTTGTAGCAGATGATGTGGACATCATAAGCTCACTGTCATAAAATAATGCAAATTTATGAAAGGGAAGCAAAACTATTTCTTTGTAGAAAGCATACTAAAGTACAGTAAGACAGAGGACACCACTTATAGAACAATGAAAACAGGAATAATCAAATGGAACCGAAAAGTAGTTTTAAAAGAACAAACTTCATTTGTAGGATGCCTAAGTAAAAAGCATGGACTCCATAATACCATATAAATTTATCCTGGTCAGTAATCTATTTTAACAACTCCATGTGATTCAGTAGTGGAACAATTCCTAAGATGTGGTTAGATATGCAAAGCGTTATTATTTTAATATTAAATACAATTATGATTACTTGTATTTTCAGTTCTTTCACAAGGGCAGTCATAATCAATTAAGTCCAAAATTTGGCAAGCGTCTGCATATGACTTTATTATTTAACTCCACACTCATAAAGTTCACAAAGAATAAACCTGATGAAGTACACATGCATTTTAACAAGTAAAAGGGACAAATGAATTCATTGTCTATTGAAGTAGTTTTATAATATTGAAACATATGCTGAACCAAGCTGCAAGCCATTAAAACAAATCATACAGGCTTTAATTACAATCCAAATCTGCATTATTAAAGTAATAAAATGACCCTAAAATAAATATTATGGAAGTCATGTTGTCCCTACAAATGAACACAGCATGAGAGAGTGATACAACAAAACATTCTAACATTAACATGTTGTATGCAACAATGTGGCATCCCACAGAGCCAAAACAACAAGAGGAACTCCAGTCTTCTATAATGGCTGGCAAAATTACCCTCTCCTGTAATTCGTCTTCTTTGGCCACATCTACCAGACTTGCAGAATTCCCTAACAATAGCAGGAACTACGGGTGCAGAAGACAGAGCGCAGGGGCAGTGCTACCAGCTCTTTCAGACTTGCTGTACACATCTGTCTTCCTGTCTGCACTCCTCCCACTTCTAAAAATTTAGGTTAATCTCCCAGGGAGGAGATCACTCCCTGCTAGGTGCCGAGTGCTTTCCAACTCCCACTGACCCCAATGCCAACAGCATGTCACACTGCATGCTGAGCATGTCATACTGCATGCTACCACTGAGGTGAGCTTTGCCTGCACACCTGTGATGAGGTGATAGAGCTGGTGCACAGCAGTACAGCCCTGCTGGGCTCCATCTCATACTCCCTGGGGAGGAGCATTGCTGAGGGTTCCTGCAGATCTCCAGTTCTGGGGGATGTCAAGACACAGATGTCAGACGCCAGATGCTGTGATAGAGTAAGGGACCCATTCAGCTTCACTGTGAAAATAGTTTAAACAATAAATTTTAGTATTAGTATGGCAGTAAAATACAACAGAGTAGTCATTCTTGAGATTATCCATGCAAAGAACATTATTCATATGACATTCACATATGAGATTTGGGAGGGTCAGCCATAAGTGGTTTCATTTTTTTCTGGGCAACTGCTGATCTCCAAATACATGATCTGGTATAATTTCTTAAAATTATCTGCTATTTTAGAATACTGGATATGTGATCATGACACCTGTGATCTATTGCAGAGCCTATACTAAAGCAGTCAAAGCTTAGAAATATTTCAACCACAGTATCTGCTGCCATTTCCTATATCATCACATCACACATTGATTCCAACAACAGAAGGACGACATGGGCACTGAAATAGTTGAATTTGAACAGAAGGCCATAGTTCTTATTTAAACATGTGTATCCCAGAGATTGAGATAAAACAGATACAGGATTCTATTCCCCTCCTCTCTAATCCAGACTGGCAGATATCCAAATCCTTTAGACAAATCAAGAAGATGAGGACAACTCCTCAGTATGGTTTCTTTATTTACAGATATAGGTCGCTGCACCTTCTGCTAAACTCCACAGGCCACCAGCTCATTTCTAGGTTTCTTTCTGATGGTTGACTCTGAGCACAAGGTTTAACAGACTACTACCCACTACTCATCCCTGATTATCACAAAATACCAAAAGTACTCCAATGCCTTTGCATTCTGGTGCAGCAAAAACAACCCTGAATATCTGAATGCACTGGTGCTTTCCCTGTAGGATACTCACCATCATCCCCAAACTGTTCCTAGAGCTCATCACAAAGGCCACAGCTACATCAGCTCCCATGCCTACAGCGTCTCCCCTGAATAATCCTCTATGGAGCAATCTCAGCATTTTGCCAAAGCTCCCCACTCAGTCATCAGAGAAAAGGATCTATCACGCATAAAACAAAGCACACAGAAAATGCGCTCCAACTCCAGTGGAATGGCAAGCCATTTAGAGTATTTGATGTAAGTATTGCAGTCTTAAATGCAAATTATTAGTTATGTTGACCTACAACTGAGATGAGTAGAGTCCCCAATTACTAAGACTCTTTGCCTATTTTTGGCAGCACTGGTTCCAACTTGGGTCTTTGGTTGGATCATCTTAATGTGGTTGTCTCTCCCTGGGTCTGAACCATTACCTACACCCTCTTCATTCCATCCCAAGAACTTAACATCTGTTGGGTAGGGAGAAGGCTCCTCCTTCTGCTCCAAGCAGATACAAGGATTTAATCCCCCTGATCTTGCCTGTTTTTGCCATCTGCCTCCTAAAGGTTGCAAGCTTGCTTAGCTTCTTCTCCTTACTGGGACTTAAGACAGGGCTGTTAATGTGTCCATGTCACTGCACGATACCACACGTCAGTCTCTCTGATTGCTGGCTGCTTCTCAGCCCCATGATTTCAGCCTGTCTACCTGCTCAAAAAGTTCATCAATCTAGGCACACTCACACCCACGACACCTCCTCTTCCCTCAGATCTTTGAGGGACTTCATCACAACTGAAGGACAGTATGTATGAGAAAAGGAAAAGAAGGAAGGTAAGAGACTAAAAATATTACTGGCTGGATAGCCGGTGAGTCAAATATCCAAGAAAAATTGAAAACTACTACATGATAATGGTCCCAAAGCTATACACTGTAATACAGTTACATTCTGTATCTTTATTTTCATTGCAGAACATTGATTTTATCTGTATTAGAGTGTATATAACAGGATTGTAAAAAGAAAAATAGATGAACATTTATCTGCTCTAAAAACACGAAAATTCTTTGAAGCTTCATTGAATATACAATGATCAGGCAGAATGGGATAATTAAAATATTTGAAGTTCTTAATTTCAAGAATTATTTAAAGACTGAGTGTTTAACAGACCACTCATATTTGTATTTAGGTGCATAGAAGAATGACTTGCAAAATTAATGAGCCTGGCTTTTGTTCAACATGATCTGATAAGATTTTTCTCCTTTTACAAGTGTGATTATGGTCATAAGACATGATGAGACATCGATTTTTCACTTGGGGGAAATATAAAATAACTCAAAAATATTCAAATATTATACATCAATACATTTAAATTACCTTTCTCAGTAATGAAAGCAGAGGAGCCCACACACTTTGGCATCTCCACCGTACAGTACAGGCCTTTGAAATTTGCTCAACAATAAATGACCACATGAATCGTCCATTACTGTGTGAAGTCAAAATAGTTACCTCAAACCACAAGTGACCACTTACACCAATAAGGCAGCTTAGCAAGCTATTACCTCTCTTTCTTTTATTTACCAACTTCCACGCCTGTGCTTCTGTATGTTTGCAATTATTTCACCCACCACTGTCTAACCTATGACAGATAACAAGTTCACCAGTGTTAGCAGTCTTTCCCCTAGCTCTGAGTTTGTCATAAGGGGACTCAAAGTTCAATACGTTGGTCAGTAAGTTAAGGCTCAAGATGAGATGGGAGCAAAAGCTGTGAGTATGCAAGCAGAGCACATGGCAGAAGTGCCTTTGTAAAAGGCAGCTTACTGAAACTGAAATGCGTAAATTAATTCCCATGTGGGGAGTTAGCAGAGAGTAGCAAGGGTACAGTAAATTCACACCGTTGTTCACTGCACATTCACTTTTTTAAAGTAGAAAAAACTAATTGAGTACAATCTTAGAACACATTTAATCTAATGGTTATGGCACTCTGCTAGAAGGGGAGATATCAGATTTCAGCTGGGGACTGTAATATGGGTCTCCTCCTTCTATGTGACTGTTCCAAAATGCTGAAATAAAAACCGTCTTTGTGTGAATTGCAGTCATGCTCTGCATGTGCCTGCCAGATGAAATCCTGAGGTAGGGTGTGTGAAGTACCTAAACTGAGCACTGAGAGCCTTCTGCAGACACTGGCACCAATTAGAGGCAGCCGCCTCCAAACTTGTGTGTCTGTGTACATATTCAGACCTACAAATATACTGAGATACTGTAGGAACTTCCCTAGAAACCTCTGGTATCTAAATACATTTCACACCTCTGAAGGTGGGCAAAACTGAGTTTTTGCAGAAATGAGTACATGCAACTGCGGAAACCGTCACCCTACTTTGCTTTAACAATCATCCATCTATTACGGCATATACAAAATATTTTAAATATTATTTTATACCCAATGCCTTGTTTACTATAGTGAGGTTACAAAATTCTGTTCTTCGTGTCAACATGGAGCAACGAGGCAGAACAGATGGTATATTCTGATGAATGCCTGTTATCTTGCCTTTTATGAACACAAGTATTCACCCTCCTTTATGTTTTAACTTTCTACAAAGCAAATGGTCATATAAAAATAAATATGTTTGCCTTACTTTCACTGGGGAGACAACTTGTAAAAGATGGCTCTGATTACTATACTAAGTTCAGGCCTTTGTTACGTGTTTAGTTTTCCAAGTATTAACAACATTTAGATGCTTGAAGTGTTTTTCATGTTAAACTCCTAATGATATTTTGCAATATTGTAATTGCAGAAAGGCATTTTAATTCTCTTTCCATTCATTTTACCTGGGAGCTTAGCAAAAAATAATTCTTCTCAAGTTTAATGTATCCAAACAGTCAAACATTCTATCCTTTGGAGAAACGACTTCAGAAAGGTCTTAGCAGCTATGCAACATAATCTTTTATCACATAAATTCTCTGATTCAGTTTCAAGCTGGGATTAATCACTTTTAATCAGCTATTTTATAGGCATGATATGAGAAGCTCTAAGATTTATTTGGAGTATTACTACTATTTTTTTTTCTCTGCCCAACCTATTATCACAATAAAGCAAAGTAGACCACATCAGCGACACAAAAATATTACTCCCTTCTCATCACTCATTATTGGGATCAAGTGGTTTTAACTCAATCACTTCGGTCAAGATAATTTATAAAAAATACAGGTTTGTTTATACATGATAGAAGTAACTGATTTATTTTTTTTTAACAGATACTCATGATCAAAGTCTTCCATTCCCAGTTGTTCACTATATCCTTGTGAGCAAAATAGATAGACTGTATTATTGATGTCCCTGTGCTTTTGGGTGTAATAGTGTAACTAACAGCTCAGTAATGCTAACTTAATAAGCACTAAACACACACAACAGGAAGTTTGCTTCATTTCCTGAATTTGACCAGGTGGAAATCCTGGCCTGATCTGTGTCCTCAAAACTGATTTTAACATCTGTAAACAAGTGTTACAATTCCAATATTAGGTGATTAATACACGCTGAGCCCACACCACTTTCTTTTCAGTGTCACTTGTGTCTTAATGGATGTGGAACTTAATAATTCAAAGCAGACTTTAACAAATGCTTTTTTCAGTCTTACTTGTTAACATTAACTATCCAGCAACTTCTTTCCCACAGACAGTGAACAGCACACATTAAGTTGTGAACATACTAACTCTTATTTTCAGTACTACTGAATAAATTCTGTTTTTTGCTTATCACTTTAGCAATCAGAAATCACTGGGCTGATTTTTTTTTTTTTTTCTGCCCTGTGGTGAAATATGGGGTTCACATTTTAATTAAAAAAAAATGTAAAAAAGATACAACTATTTCCACAAAGTTACCATTTTTCATACCTTTCCACTTAAGATCTCTAACTGAAGTTCTAGTTTGAGAAGGTTCCATATAGACTCAACAGCAGAAGATACACTATTCCAGAGACTACCAAAAGTAGAAATGTAGCTCACATAACCTGAAATATCATCAGAGAATCTATTTTTCATCACTGACTAAAAAAACCTGTAGCAATCAGGCTTACCTAAATCTTCCAACTAGGTGCCTCAGTTCAGATGGTGTGAACAGGCCCTTTCAGAAGAATTATTTCAGTCAAGTTAATCACATTGTCATTACTGTTTCATTAAGAAGCTCTAAGACATCTACAATGATCCACACATATCAAAGATGCAGTTTTCCCATACTATTCAAAACTCAATGTTGAGATAATTACATATATTTACAACATTTCAATCAGTCAGTACAGACATGAAGAGTCTGGTAATTAAATTTTGCAGAGATGGTCTGTGGACCAAGCATGCTCTATCCCTATGCAGCTCATGTCATCTGGATAACACCTTCTTCATTCCAGGACTGTAGGGACTCACCAGATTTTTCTCCATTCATGCTTTTCCAGCTTCCCAGAGAATGCTGTAGCATGAAGTATCAGAATAAAGAGAAAAGAAAAAAAAAATCTGTGTGATCTCATTTCCAAGCACCCATTTGCAAGAAAGTAGTTTGACTTAAATGTAGAGGAATGGACAGAAAAGGAAAGTCAAGCAGAATAGAATGACTTTGTGAGCACAAGGCAGGGAGAGGAGACCCAGGCACTGGGAAAAGAATGGCCAAAATGGAAGGATAGGACAGTGGACAAAAAAAAAAAAAAAAAAAAGAGCAAGGATAAGAGAAGCAACAAAGCAGAGACGTATTTTTGAGAAGAAATAACAAAGGTATAGGTATAGAAAAGAGACTCTGGGACAGATACAGGAAAGAAAATGAAAGTCCGGTAGAGGACACAAGCTGATATGAAGAGCAACAGATCTATGAGAGAACTGGCATTTCCAGGATCCAAGACTCTGCAATCACAATATCACTTTTGAGTAAAAAGCTATGAAGTCCAGGGGCAAAATACGTGCTTCCATTCCCCTCTAGTGGCAGTATTCTTAAGAAAAACACCCATCAGTATTTTATTGCTGTGATGATGTTCAAGGTAACATAGCTACCTAAAGTTTTAAAACCTGCCAGAGAGCTCTGTCGGGTGTTCATACTATTTTTGTTACTCTTTCCTCCTCTGTTTTTTAACATTTATGAAAAATTACAGTCAAAAGCTACATTTTACAGATTTTAAATATGCAAGTATAGAGAAATTAGGAAATAAAGTTTGTATATTAATGCCCACCAAAGGGCATTGCTAGGACAATACACTTAGGCATAGTAGGACAATACGTGTAATAATATATGACAATACATGTAATAATACACGTATATTTTCTTAAGAACTATCAACTACTTAGCTCCAGACTGGTTAGTTCTCACTGAGCACACAGATAATTAGTACTGCTATTCCATAACATGTACTGGGAAAATGCCATTTGGCATTTTGACACTCTCAATTTTGTGCAATAATGTATTCAATTTGCAAGTTAATAAATATCAAAGAGCGCCTTATGCTTTGATTTGCTTTCTTTCCTTTTTCTGGGATAAAATTTCTTTCTCTGTATAAGCATTTCCAGCATTACGTCAACATTATGATTCACTTGTAGAATTCCTAAAAATTGAACTTCATTTTATGATATTTATCACGGGAATATGAGTTCCTGTAATACATACAGATAGCTATTATGCTAAGAATTAAACAAGTCTATGATAGAGCCTTAGTGTCAGAAGCTGTTCTCTTTGTTTGGTGCCAACCACAAGAAGAAGTACTATTCATAAGAACCTCAGAACTGTTGCCAGCTCAATAGGTAAGAGGTGACCAGAAAATTAGAGATCAGGCAAGATGAGGAGAGACACCCAAAAAGCTAGTGGTAACACTGAGAAGAAAGCCCAGAAATCCTTAGTTCAGTGACTCCTTGATGGAATTACGCTTTTCTTCTAAGCCACACCCTGTAGTCCTTTAGTATTTAGGTAATATTTATGTAGTCCTTGAGCATTCATGCCAGCAACAATTCCTAGAAAATCAGTGAAGAAATAAAATTACAAGCTTCAGACCAAAAGTTAACATTTTACAGTAAGGCAAACCATGAATAGAAAGTACAGAGTGACTGGACTAGTCTAATAGGTAGACTATTAAAGCCAAAAAACTACAGACATCTAAAATTAATATGCACACCTAAGTCAAAGATAGTGTAGCATACAGATACACAAAAAACCTCACGTGATTATTAGATCTCATAATTGAAGAATTATTATTCATCATTTGGGTTTCAGTTGCTGCAAATGAAGGAAATGATCACATCAGATCCTCCACACTCCAGAAAATAATGCCTCTTCAATATGTCTTCATCTTCTTCTAATTCCAAATCCTACATTCACAAATGTGATTTCTCAAGTAAAAACTGGAGTACAAGAAGAACTATTCTGCTTAATATCTGTTCATTTTTCTATGCATTACTGTGATGACTTTATTGAGATCGGATGGAGCACTTCAAAGTGAATTATTTTTTGGTTTGGAGTTTTGTGTCCCTTCCAAATTGTAGAAAATTATAGTGAAGTTAATTATTTGTCATCACTAGAAAATTGTTAAGTATTGGCACTCTACAAAAGACCCAATTTGAAATTCATATCAGAGCAGTCATAATTTGGGTCACTTGGTAAACACTACAAAAGACAAGTGGAACTTAATGGTTTCTGTAAGATCTATTATATTTTTTCATATTATTTACAGATACCCCTCAGAGGAAAATACTGTAAAAGTTAACAGATCTTATTAATTCTGTTAACTTTATATTTAATTATTATCCTAAATTTCTCTGTAGATTCCCAGGAACCTTGCTTTACCAAAAAGTTGTTTGCTTGTGTTTTGGATCCCAGACACATTTTTAAATAATATTTCATACCTGTGAACACTCATTTTTCTATTTCAAAGACTTCCTTTCATTAAGCACACAAAAACAATAACAAAGGCTATTCCTGAAGGTGAAGCATGGTTAACATGTCCCACTAAGCATTCTAATTTATTACATGCACACTTTAAACTGGAAGAGAATTCCAAAGACAGCTTGAAAAGCCTGAAACTATCAAACGTCAGCTATATTTTTCAAGAAAACCCAATGTTAAGGAGGCTGAGTCAATGTTAAGGAGTCTTGCTGAGAATCTATGGCTTAATTTAATTTGCAATGCAGGGAAATTCTTCTCTGCTTTTCAATTACATGCTCACAAAGTTTTAATTAGCAAAGTTTTGAAAACATGATAATCATGCTGCTGACAATCAGCCAATTTTGATTTACAAGTATGCAAAAGATTACTTGGTAGCACTCAGGACAGACTGCAGTGCTTAAGCCCAGGAAACTCTAATATGAAATAAACACAAGCAAATGATGGAGTAATTGCCCTTGATTGCACAACTAAGAAAACGTTTAGAAGCAAGCCAAAGAGAAGTTGACAGTACCTACCTGTTTGTCTATGGTACATAGCTTATGAGTACATAAAATCTACATATAAAATTCTGAAGCAGTGTTTCCTTTTCAGTAAACGCAGATGCCACTTACAAGACCTGAGGAAGTCACTTCTAGCACAGAACATCACCAGGTCTGAGGTCACTCAAAGCTGTCAGAGCATAGAGGAACTGTAGAAGGACAGTGAGTATCAGCTATGTCTGTTCACCATCAAATCAGCTTTTCAGTTTTCAGTTTACCATCAAAATCAGCAGATTTGTTCATGTCTAGAAATCTTAGTGAAGATATCAGATTCAAAGAAGAGTATTTATTTAAATACATTGCTTTTGTGCTAGGAGCGAGTTTTCCTTTTATTTTCTAAACTGCATCATTAACTACCAGGAGAAAGCAGACAGATGAGAATGATAATAGAGTTGCAAAACTTGTTACCATTTTACATTGCAAGAAAATTTTCATAAAACTGGTAAAGAAAACCAGTTCCCATTCACATTATTAATCAGTCTGAAAAACTCAGAGCAGTTATGTTCAATACTGTGTTTATTTCTTTGTCTTTAGAAGACAGATGCACACCAAGTAAAATTGATCATATCAAGCTCACTCCCCCTCCTCAAAAGGATAGGGGGAGAAAGATGAAGAAAGCTCACAACCATACTTGACTTTGGAAAAATAAATTCAATTTATTGTCAAATAAATAGGTTAAGATGTTGAGAAGCAAAGACAAAATCAAAACACTCTCCCTCACACCCTCTTTCCTCAGGCCCAGCTTCATTCCTTTACTCCCAGTTCCTCTGATTCCTCTCCCCAGCAGCACAGTGCTTGGGGAACAGGGCTTGTGATCAGTCCATAATAGGTCCCCTTTGCCTCTCCCTCTTCCTCACACTTTCTCTTGTGCGGGCTTTCCACAAGTCACAGCTCCTGTCAGAATGTATCCACCTGCTCCACTATGGCCTGATCCACAAGTTCACCAGCTGCCTGGAACACCTCTTCCCCCTCCCCCACTGGCCTTGGTACTCCTGTTGCTTCTTTTTCCCCTCTGCATCCACCATGTTTTCAGCCTTTTCTTGAGTGCTTATTCCCAGAGGTGCCACCATCACTGTTTATATGGGTGGATAGTGATAGGACAAGGGGGAATGGTTTTAAACTGAGACAGGGGAGGTTTAGTTTAGATGTAGGAGGAAGTTTTTCACACAGAGGGTGGTGACGCACTGGAACAGGTTGCCCAAGGAGGTTGTGGATGCCCTGTCCCTGGAGGCATTCAAGGCCAGGCTGGATGTGGCTCTGGGCAGCCTGGTCCAGTGGTTGGCAACCCTGCACTCAGCAGGCAGGTTGAAACAGGATGATCGTTATGGTCCTTTTCAACCCAGGCCATTCTATGATCTTGGCTGCTGGGCCCATGGGTGCATTGGAGCCTTAAAGCCAGATGCAACCAGCATCTCCTCACAGAGTCCACCCCTGCCATCTCCATCAAAAACCCTGATACCTGCACCCAACACACTGCACACTAGTGAAGGACAGGAAACCATTCACTGCAAACACCCCTCAAAACAAGACTTGTCCCAGTGTCTCCTTTTGGTTGCTGTAAAAGATGTCACTATTGCCAGGAGAAGTGAAGCTCACTTGACACATGAAGATACAGCTACCACATCAATTCACAAAAAAGTAATGTGTGAATAATGTTTGAGTATGCCTTTTCCATCTAGAAGAATATAAATAACAGTGATTTGGGGAAAAAAAACATCTAGAAAGTGACTTGGGAAAAATCATCTCTTCTTGCTCTGATCCTTCAGAAATTAAAGCCTTTTATGTCATTTGATGTAATGGAAATGTACAGTAGTACATAAGCAGGATATTTTCTGGTCATCCTAATAAACACCTCACTCCTGGCTAACCATGCAGGCCCAAAAGGAATTATAACAGTATAAGCTGGAGTTGGGCTTAAATTGAACAACTTTTGTAATTTGCTATCAGACTTCATAGTCACTAAGCACAGAATTAACTGCCCTGAATGCATACATGTCTGTACAATTAAATTCTGTTGTACTGACTGAGAGCTCAGTTACTCACTGTGTCAAAGCAATAGCTAAGCAAAGACATTTCCATATGTCTCTCCAATGCAATTGTAAGCACTCGGTTATCAGAATGACAGAAAACCCAGAGCTGGGCGGAAAAATATCACAACCATGCAGGACCACAGTGCTAACCTGAGGTCTGCTCACAAAGCAACACATTTCACTCTGGAATTAGCTACTGATGACAATAAATAAAAAAAAGAGAACCAGCATGACAAATTGAGGATATTTTCAATTTGCTAAATTTGAATAATATGAATAATTTCCCCTATTCTTCATCTAGCTATAAGAAAATATTTCAGCAGCACTGGGACTAAGTTTTCAGCTGTAGCAAGAAAAACTTGAACTCACACAGAAATTTAGTGGAAGATGCAATATGCAAGGTGACACAGCCACTCTGTCTCTTTTCACCCCTTCGGGCTTCCACCAATTCCCACCTATTCTTCAACTAAATTCCTGCAGTTGTACACAAGCTCTCTACCCAAGGTATTGTCATACTTACTATCATTAGAAATTCCTCTCTGAGTGGGGTATCAAAACAGACCTGTAATTACTCCTGAGTAATTATAAATGCAACAAAGGACAACAAATAGGCATAGCTGGAAATTCAAAGAAAACATGGCAATTCTGGAAGTACTACAGGAGGTCTAGTACCTAATCATGCATGTTAAATTCTGCAAGCAGTTTGACGCAAATTCAAAATGCATTGAACCGCTAGTATTTTAGGTGGTTATGTTTGCAATCATTTTACAAGTAATAGTAAATATTGCTTTCAAAACTTAACAGAGAGACATTGGTTTCTGTCAATATTAACTTCAGTAGCAACAATACAGTTAAACTTGATATCAGCCCATTACATCTTTAAGTTGGAGCATAAAATTTACTATTGATATTAAATACAATTTGGTCTGATTAAATTCCTAATCACATGGTATTAGATTCTGACTATTGCAAAAGGTTTGCTTTACAACTACATGCTACCACAGTCAGATAAAATAAATGTTCAATTTTACAGTCATATGTGAGAATGTTACTTCTTGAACTGAAATTTGAGATCCCTAATGTTTCTAAAGAATTATTTGAAATCAAGAAAGAGCTGCATTCCAGCAAATTCTCAGACAGTAGAGTTCCCAGTGGTACTGTTACCAGAAATTCAAAATCCCATTAGAAGCACTTTCAAAGCTATTTGGACTCTAACCCCTAATGAAAAGAGCTAGAAAAATGGAATGTAGGCTTAATAATTTTTGTTTCAGATATATGCTTTTACCCTAAAAAGATTAGACTGAGCAATTCTACAGCAACAGTAATTCTCAACAATAATTCTTGGCTAAGCTTACTGAAATATATAGAATTCTTTAGGACAAATCATAAAGAAAAAGTTTATCACGTATTTTGGTGTTCACGATTCTGTTCAAAGACTTAAACAGAGCTAATGTTCTTGTAACCTAACAGACATATATAACTTTCAATTACACGCAAGATGATATTTTCCACAGAGTCTTTTTTTTTTTTTTTAAAGGACAATATTATGTGTCACGGTTAGTATCCAGAACAATAAAGTATCTAAGATCAAACGTGCTTCAAGGACATTTATACTCTCTGAAAATCATGTTTTAGATAAGTGTTCAAATAAATATTTAAGAAACACAGTACCTTCACTGTCTTCTGATTTTCTTTTTCTTCCTTTAATCACCACCGTTAAGCTACTACTGCAAGATCACAGACATAGCACTCCAGTTCCCATTTGATTCATATGTATATATGAAGCAGGCCAATTCCTGAGTAGCATTATTTAAGGCTAACTGGATAAAGTCCCAGAAGGAAAATGAATGAATTAAATGGTAGCTGAAGTCTTGTGATCTTGTTCACGATGACTGTGATCTTGGACAAGTAGCTTGGTGGTAATGAACAAAAATGTCTTAAACGGGTATATGTAAGTATTCACTCCAGCATTCATCTGGAAAGGCCATTAAAAAAAGTCATGTTTATTCTTAAATCCTGTTTGATCTGTATAACTATGCACACTTTCACAAAGGGAAAGAAAGAGAGAGAAAAGTTTTGTCATAATCACAGTGCTGCTTTTCACTTATAGAAGAAAAGGATTGTAATAGTTGCTCTGCAAAATTAAAAAAAAAAACTGTCTTTGAATTAAATACATAAGTGCATATTTGCTCTTAAATGAAGACAACTATTTTTATCATTGTACTATGATATATAAAAGAGCTGTTTCCATTCAATTTAAAAAATGACTAAGATCTATTCTCACATCAAACATGGTAAAAAACATTAATTGGATAGATCTGTGTATTTTGAGGCCAGAAGTATTATTTTTATTATCTATTCTGATTTCATGTAAAACAACATAACTTCCTGTACAGACTCTCACTAAGTGATTTCTTCATGAAGCCTTTAATTTCTGATTTTACTAGACCATAAGGTTTATAAAATAACCAACCTTAATTAACTTGATGTTGACATCTTTTTATGTTAGCTCGTGTAGAAAAGGGACCAACTGACTTCTGCAAGTACCAGAAGGGAAATGAGATTGCCATTATGAGTGACTAGCAATTGTACCTTTCCCGTTTCTGAAACTGCCAAATCATTCTCAGTTTATCATCTTCTCCTACCTCTTCAAAGTCTCATTAGAACTCAGACCTTTGATATTTATGGCAAGATAAATTTCAAGATCCTCTAAGAATATGCACATCAGAGGCACATTCCTATTTCAAAGAACTTGTTGGAGATGCACTTCATGAAAACCATTTTCATTAATACTCTCGTTAAAAAGAGGTATGGCTAAAATTTTCCTTGTCACTTGAAAATGCAGCGAGACGCTCCACAGGCTTAGAATTGCTTTTCCATTTCTTTGCCTGTGCCAAATTATTAAATGAGCACTTAACACTAAACCTACTCGCTTTCTGCTTAAAAGATTGGGGCATTCCAACAAGATGGGGAGGGCACCTGAAGCTACACCTGAATTTCCTGGGCTATCAGTCAACAGAGAAACGACATTGTTGCCATAGACTCTGATTTACCTTTTTCTCCATTACAAGGGTATCTGAGCAACTCTTAAAGTGAGCATAATTCATGTGGCTTGTTTGATGGAAAAACACAATAAGTAGAACAACTAGCAGAGGTTTCCTTTCCCTCTAACATCAAAAACAATTTATTCAATTTCCGAGTGTCTAAGACTTCAGCAGAGCTGATATATTAAACTACAGCTCAAAAACAGATTGATACCCCAAGTCCCACAACTGACCCCTCGTTCAGGAACATCTGGTCCAACAAAGGCACAAACACTGCATCTGTAGATAGTAAATCTATTAGCCATAATGGAACTTGTCAGCCAAAAATATAGAAGTATGGCACATAGAGAAAGTAATGATGGGTTTTACTGAGTTAAAGGTACCTTGTGACACATATGGTTCAAGGGTCTTTCCATCTGCCTAATATTAATGATGAAGACAGATCCTAGGTCCAATTTACACAAATAAAACATCTTTTACTCTAGGGATCAGGTCCTTGTGCTTTGATTACATCCTCATCTGTAGGCCCTCCAACAGCAGTGACAGAAAAATCCTTTCACAACTACACACTAATTTTTCTGCAACTTTGATATTAATAGTTGGCAGTTTTTAAACCAAGGATTATAAAATCAATCCCTTCTTTAATCTCTGAGATTCATACTTTGGTTATTTTTTCTGTGTGTCTCTGATTTATCACGATAAGATGAATTTACTTCATGTTCACTTTATCTTATGGTCGGTAACTTCTGACTTGATGGAGAAAAAAAACAATATAAAACATGACAGTCCTTTCTTTTGCTATTGACATAAACCAGTTATGGCTTGTGTTCCATAAATACCACAAATGAGCAGAACAACACATCAAACACTCTTGTGCCTAGCACCTAAACACTTTCTCATATTCCTAAGCAAGAAAACAGGTAGGAACCAGGGAAAGATCATTTATTGTACCATGAAGAGCACTATCTCAATTTGGGTCTCAACAGGAAAAATATCCAAAATGGCTCTACAGCAGTTCGGACGAATGCCCTTCTCCTTGGGCTTCCAGCATACCAGACTTTGAGAGAGGGAAGAACCTGATTCACTCTTAAGACGAAGGAGTAGTCTTGATATGCTCTCATTTATTTAGTAGCCTAATGCTCACAAGAGGTATATAGGAAGTGATAGACTAGGATTAATTTTCTTCCACAGCATCCCAGAAGAGCACCTTACTTCATGGAGAAGGAAGAGGAGTTAATTCCTTCAGTTCTTTTGCCTTGCCTCTGGGAATTCAAGACTCATTTTCAAGAGGGTAAACCTGAACAGAATCTTATACAACAGTATTTAGTAAGGGGACAGATCTGAGGCATTCTTGAAAAAATAAGTACTTAGCAGAGCCATTCAGAGATCTAACATATAGAAAAAACTGCTCTGAAGACTCATCTCAGATATACACACAAACTCGGGACTGAGACATCCACCACAGTCAAGCTCAGGCATACAACAAAGTACAACTAATGATGTGTAGGCTTCTTGGAGGTACAGAATCCTGTTTTCCTCAAAGTAAGTTTTGCAATCAAGGGTCTTGGCTATCCAGTTGTAGGGAGGCTGAAATAATATTTTAAAGGCTTATTCAGTCTCCTTCCCCTCTCCCATGAGTGCACTTCACAAGAATTAGCATTATCCATCCATACTAAGCTCTCTCCTGTGTTTAAATTAATTGTTGTGGAGTAGAACTGAAAATAGGAGTTTTAAGGGTCACTCACTGATGAGTAACCGATGCACGTTTAGCTGAGCTAGCATACTGTTTTTCTTTTATGGTTCAGTTGTGTTTTTATCAGGCTGGAGGAAGGATCTAATTAATGTATTGATTAGCAGTTCCAGCAGTAATATGCACTTTTTCTATGGCTTAGAATTTTCAGAGCAGCGATGTATTTATGGTTGCAAAAAAACAAGGGCTGCTCTGAAAGTAATGCCTCCTATTTTATTAGGTTAGCCAATAACATCAGAGGCAGGTGTTGGCAGTAGGGAAATAGAGGTTGAAACTTCCCACCAAAGTTACATTTCATTTTGTTGCCATGTGACAGATAGTAGCAGAGGCACAGTCTGACAGAATGGCACCTGATGTGGAAGTGAGTGTGAAGCAAACAGGTTGGAATGAATTCCTCCACATGGAAAAAATGGTACCCACTGACATTCATTGACACTTGCATAATGTTGATGGAGACTGAACAGTGGACGTGAGCACAGTGAAGCAGCGGATAGTGAGTTTCAGCACTGATTACAGAAACATGAAAGACAAGCCACATTCAGCTTATCACACCATGAAATAAAGGGGATCTCAATCAGCTCATCTGTGTGAATCAGTGGATTACGATCAGGGAACTGCGTACAAAGCTGAATATCAGCTTCAATGCATTTGAAACAACAGTGGCAACATTGGAACATCACAAAGTTTGCACCAAGTAAGTCCCATGAATACTCACTCAGGATCAGAAAGAATACCATATGCAAATTTATCAGTATCTATTGAATCAATACAAAGCTGAAGGTGACAGTTTTCTAGATTGCATCATTACCAGTGACAAGATGTGTTGTCACTACTATGAGACAGAATCAAAACATCAGCCCATGGAGTGGTAACAAGTGAATTCCCCATCAAAGGAAAAGTTCAATACACAGCCCTCAGTGGGTAAAATAATCTAAGCTACCTTTTGGGACAGGAAAAGGGTCATCCTTCTGTATTTCCTGGAAACTGGACAAACCATCAACTCTGACTGCTACATTGCAATGTATAATAAATCACCGAAGTCTTGAACTTCCAGAGTCAAGTCAGAGAAGAGGACAATCTTTTTCCTGCAGCACGATAATATGAGGCACCACACCAACTTGAAGACCATGGAGCACATTGCCAGTTTTGGCTGAACAGTGCTACCACACCCATTGTAGTCTGGATTTTGTGCATTCTGAATTCCGTCTGTTTGGGCTGGTGAAAAGTCATTTTTCTAGCAATGACAACATCATAGTAGCCGTGAAACAGTTGGTTATCTCCAATGGTGCAGATTTTATTATTTTTTTTTCCCCATACATAAACACAGCAAGCTGGCTCTTGTTCACTGCTGTTGAAATGCATAACTGCTATTGGTGACTACGCTGAGAAATAGTCTATTGTAGTTGCGAAGTTGCTCTATCAAACAGTGTTATTGTGCTCTTTTTATCTGCTGTAGTATCCATGGTATCCATAAGTAGAATGCATTATTTTCAGAGCAACCAAAATAAACAATTAACTCTGAAGCATAAAAAAATCTAAGGAAAAAGTTCTCCACGTTTATAGTTTGATCAGAAATTAAGGAGACCAGGTAACATAAAATAAGAAATTATATATTAGTTAGGCAGCATGAAAACTGGTAGATTTTTGAAAAAGCAATTCAAAACACAGTGAATTCCAGTAAGATTCCCCTACAGCTAAGGAAAACACACAGTTCTTCTGTTACTAGTACTTTCCTCACTTAATGTGCAAATTACTTAATTTTGAAACATACAAACTAAAAACAACTCCAGTTGACCCAAGCACATAGATAGTGTATGTGAAGAGTTTCATGTTGTTTGCATTAGGAGGTGAAATTGGCAGTGCCACCAGACATCTCCTTGCAATCCCACTTAAATTACAATAAATGCGCAAAAAGTCTGTCTTCCCCCAGCTCTGCACGGATCCATCAGGAAGAGATAGGAGGTATTTGCTTACACTTCCAAGACTCTTTCCATCAGATATTCTAGCTCAAGCGCTTCCCGGAATGCTCACTGTCTCCGGCCACCTCTCTCAAATGTTTTACTTTTTCTCCAAAGGAAGAAGCAAGTCCAAGCATTATTTTGGCTTTCTTTCAACTGCTATGAAGGCCTCTTTATGTATTTCTCTGCCATTCTTTTTCATCCTCTTTTTCTGTCTCTTTCTTGTAAACAGATCCTCCTCCTCTAGCAAGATTTGTTGTACATGTACTCCGACTCCAGGGCAAACTTCAGGCTCCATTCTTACCCCACATTACATGTGGCCTTGTGCTCTGGGCACTTGCAGAATAGGTAGAGGCTGCCTAAACAAGAACAAAGTAAACTGCTTCTGACATTTTTCTAAATGACCTTTCATGCCTATCAGTTCCAATGAGATATCCTGCATCTCCCAACATAGTAACAGGCAGATTCAGTTAAAAATAAGAGTAACACAGAGACAACTTAGTATTATCATTTTTTACCATTTTTTCATAGAATTCTCTATCTCATTCCAAAGCTTAATCAGTTACAAAAAGGGTTAATAAAAGTATCCTGCTTGATTTCGTAGTGATAAACTGAATAATGCTGAAGAAGTGCTCAGATACTGCAATAATATGGAAATAAAATGAGAGTCTTCAGCAATAAGTTAAACAAAGGTTTTAAGAAAGATTTTCTAGTCTTCCATAATGCAGAAGTGACATTTTCCTTGAAAATCACAGTTGCATCACTGGATTAAATAGGGGAAGAAACTACTTTGGGTAGAATACAATCAATGTCACAAATGACATTAATATTGAAAATACATTTTGCTAAATAATAAAATTAAACTTACACTGTGTAATGGAGTTGTACTGTATGACTTGGGGCTGGCCACCTCCAGGAGTACTTGTGGTTGGCTCTGACAAGTGCTGAACCTTTCCTGTACAAATTTTATTGGTCATAGTACCTCAAGTCACTACACATCCACTGCTGCAGGGCACAGAAAAAAAAAAGAAACAGACACATACTCAGGGGGATGGCAACAGCTGCAGACTGATTCAAGGATCGTCCTCAGAGGCAACAGGAATCCAACTTCAACCTCTACCTGGCAGAAACTGAGAGAAAAAGAAACACACTCAATGATGGGGAATGTCAGGCAGAACATGAATGTGAAAACTTTCTGAAGTGCAAAGAACTATAGCCAACTTCATACTTTTCTAACAGTATGTTTCTCTCTTTGCTCACAGCTGCTGGACAAGCTACCGTGGTGATGGCATGTCACCTAACTTGCATCTTAGAAAACAACAGGATTTCTACAAAGTGTGCAGGTTACTTCTGCCACTGTATGATCCGCTTCTTGAAATTTCAGACTTTCCTCCTCCACTTGTCCTATAAAGCAGTGAAACTGCCTCTGACAAGTTCTTCATGATATCAGTCAAAGTATTGTTGGGAACACCAATAGCCATATAGAAGAAAAAAGGTTGACTCACCCAGCAGGTGACAAGGACCTTTAGCTGTAGAACACTCTTTCTAAGGAAGCAGCCTTAGTTCAGGAGATGTTCTCCTTTCAGAGACTAGCCCTAAAATGAGCCCAGGAGGGGCACTGACCCTTCTGATCACATGGGAAGCACATTGTGAAATTGAAATTGTTCACACCTGTGCTTCCTGGGCCAGCCAGAAGCCCTTCACCAGGTGCTCAATCATCAGTTCAGGCCATGACCTAACAGTTCCCCTACACACCTATCTCCAAGGTTTTCCAGATCCTGTGGATACCCAAGGGCATTTTTACCCAACCAAAACAGTCTGGACTGCCTGCTAACACTCTGAGTATTTATTAGGGATTCATCCTCTTTCACTCCCGATTGCAACCTACATAACTTATCTGTATCCTTTTGGAAAAAGCTGGCAAATATTTTCTGTTCCTATAATTTTTACACAGATTGGCTTTAAAGCAAGACTGGCTGATGGGCCTTGACTACTGACTTCTATTAGCATCAACCAAATTCTCTGCCACACCTTTTAATAGACTTTTGATCAGTTGTGCTGTCAGATTAACTGTTTCCTCCAAATGTGTGCACTTTTTACTTACCAGTGTCCCCACAGCATTGAAGGCTCTCTTTCTAATTAGCAAAATAAATAAAATTTCAGCTTCATATTTCAGTTGTTCATTTCTTAGCAATTTTTCTCACACTTTCACACTTAAAAATCAACATATAATTAGTGGGAAGATATAACAGAGGCTAAATAATACTACGTGCTAGAGATGTTGGCTTATCAGTAGGCTACAGAAAATCAGAGATGGGAGAAGCAATACTATTTGGTGCCATTAAGTCTCGAGATCAACTTTAATGACTTTCAATATTTAAAAAAAAGAGAAGAAACACTTTGTTTCTTGTTTCTTCCCTTTGGTATTTTACTTTTAAAAGAGAGATGCTTTCCAGATTTGAAATCAGAAAAATTAAATTCTTGCAGAGTAGACTACACTAAACAATCATCTCTAAAATAGCATTCATTTTAATATATGAAATCTACTTCACATTTATTACTCTTTCTATATAATGAGTTCTCCCTTAGAAAGCACTAAGTTAATATTCCAAATTTCCACCTGTCTTATTTAGAGAAGAAAGAGTACTTGGAACCTGAAATAAAACATACAGCATACAGAGAAACTGGGGCGAAAAAAAGGGTGGCATTCAGGGCTCCAGTAGGCTCTGTATGAATCCTTCCTATTGCAGTGGAGACTAGACAAAGCAGGGATGTTCTTTAACTTGTACACGGTTTTACAAGGGCAGGCACTTAGCTGGGATCAGCCAGCCTGCTTCCCCTGCCGCAGCCACCCAGGCAGATGGGGATCAGCCATCCCAGGATCTGTTGCCAAGACCCCCTGCCTCTGGGAGACTTCCCAGCATGTGGGACTCACCCACATAAGTAGGCATCTCTGATTCACCTATGTCTCACTGAGGTAGTGAATTTCACAGAGTTTTATATCAATTGCACTCGAGGCAATCTCAAAACTAGAAGACTTGGGTACTATTCCACAATACCACTGGCAGGGCATCTGCTTACTAAGCTTAGACTATGGCATTGTATGAACACTGTCTTCAGCCTGTTTTTAACTTTATTCAGCTAAGTAGTGAACTTTGCCACATCTAGTCCCATTTCCAGGAAAACTAACACAGCATTTACAAAAACAAGGTAATTTGAAGTACTTCTCTGTTTGATTATTTGCTGACTTCGAATCATTTCCAAGGAGACTGTCTGAAAGCTATCCAATAGCTTTTGGCATTTAGGAAGGAGGCCACTCTTATTTTATATTGGTCAGCACTGCCTTCAGATGTGAGTCTTTCACTACAGTGACACTCCTGCACCACACGCTATCGCCCAATAATAAAATTAATTAAACCCTTTATGTCCAATTATTGGTTCTATTAGTGTATTCTGAATTACCTATCTGCTTCCTAATGTGTTATGTCTGTACAGAAAATTAAGTAAAAATTCACTGTCAGCTACTTCTCTGGGAGGAAAAAAAACCTCCTCTTTAAGGCAGTTATATTCCAGTGAAAATGAGAACTAAATCTGATCCTTACTGTTTGTGCACAGTTGAGCTTGTTATGATGAGAATAGCAGTCCTGTGATTGCCACTCAGAGTCATATTTTGAATAATTTTATTGGTGGTCTGGTTGTTTTCTATAAAGATGAGGCCACATCTGGTCAAGTGTGCAGTCAGTCAGTTCAGAGCTTCTATTCCCAAATGGATAGTGCAAGATTCAGACGCTTTACTGACCAGTTTCTTTCTTTATAGACCTTGGATGTGCAGAATTAAATAACGTATACCTCCCAGAAGCTGTTCCCGTCTTAGACCATCTGGGTAATGACTGTATCATTTACACCACATAAACCTGTGACATCTGGAAAGAAAAAGACCAATATGATAAGATCACACATACGAACAGGACTAGCCAGCTTTTAATAAGCATTTCTGGGTTTCTGGGGTGGATTTTTTATTGTTGGGTTTTTTTGTTTTGTTTTGTTTTTCCCCAGTACTTTTGGTTTTCATTTTGGTTGTGGTTGTTTTCCTGTTGATGGTAGTAATGGACTTTTTCATTAGTGGAGCTGAAGTTAATAAGTTTGCTTTAAACAAGATTTGAAAGTAGATAAGCAAATTATTTTCATCAAAAAAAAAAGCACTTTCAGTTCATGTTGCAATGACCCTATCTAAAACTATGATTAAGAACCACATAAGGATTTCTGTAGAAATTAAAATACAAGTATGTACAGTAAAGCTGAACTTCATAACATAGGAGAATGAACAGACATTGTCAGACTGAAAGAAAAATCAGAAGATATTAAATATAGCACAAAGTTAATACTGCAATATTTGAAAGTGTTTTACTTTTGCCTTCTTAAAGCTTAAGTGGGATCTTATTTGTAATAGATGTTCCTAGCCTTAAAAGCATAGCTCTCCTCAGAACTGATCAAAGATGAGGAGGTACAAATTTGGCCTTAGATAAGTTCAGTTTCTCTGGCCTAGCACAAATGAGAATCTTGGGGTTCGCTTTTGGTTTCACATTCAATATGGGGTTGTAATGTTTTCTGTTTTGGTGGATAATTACATCCCTTCATATTTAGAATGAAAAAAATACAAAGTCAGACCATAATCACTGTTAATGTTCCTACTTTTAAAGAATGCTGTACACCTTATAGAAATTCAAAGCTAAACATCTAAACAGTACTGCCTTACTAACATGATTAAATTGCACAAAAAACACACTGTAAATCCAGCTCTGCTTTCAGCAATAAATTCACATGAACACCCAGCTTCTTATTTACCAATGGCAGGCATTCTCTACTGGCCATACTTCCCTTCTTTGAGATGACTCATCTCAGGCACAACAAATCATCTCTTTATGCCCATGTCTGGCATCACATCTCTGCAGTCAGATCAACTATACAATAACACAGAAACCAACCAAGTAAATCCATAAGTCTCCTTGGGAGCTGTGTTGAAGGGACCAACATTAATGGAACAAGCATCTCTAAAGGTTCCCAGGATATATAGAAGTACGGCCCTCACCTGCATTTAGTAGATCTGTACTCCCAGTGTAGTCCAGATGAATTCCCAGTTCTGCATTGTTTCCTCACATGAAATCAAAGCACTTACTTTAAGATCAGTGTTCCAGTTCCAGCCTTAGCTGCTGCATGTGATGAACTTCCTTACCTGGCCCAGATTCAGCACAGCACTTAAGTTCTTAGTAGTGGTTTTTTTTTTGTTTGTTTGTTTGTTTTAGGCTTCTCTTTTTCCAATAAAATGAACTAAAAGGAGCATAAGTACTTTGTTGAATCTAATTTTTCACATGCAAGAGTCAGCACACAAAAAGTAAAAGTAAAATCTATTATGTTGGGATTCCACTGCCTAAACAAAAGCTCTTACTACATCTGGGTTGCTGAAAGACATTTGAAATGTCTGCACAGGACCTACAGGAGACTCAAGGTCTGCTGGAACTGCAGTTGGAGGCCCCGCAAAACGCTCTAGAGTATCTCAAAAGGTAATATAATAATAAACGAGTTTCATTTCCATTGTGTTTGCTGCTGGAGGAAATTATTACATTTTCACCTCTCCAGATCGCTTCTTTTCAGCCATCCTCACTTCTAAACATAGACCTCTTCTTATTCTTTCTCATCCGGGAATACCAGGTTAAGTACTATATAACTTTGTAAAATCAGCAACAGCTCTTATATTTCCCAAACACAGCTCTACTACGTTGTCTCTTTGGACATACTACTGGGCAAGTGTCTCATGTATTGCAAGTTGTCAACTCCTTTCTCCCATGCATTTTTCTGAAATTGTCTCTCAAATGTTAAAAATGACTGTTTAGCTATGCTAAACTTTCGTTTCCTTTTTTCTGAAGAAAAGCACTGTACCAGCATCAAGCCTGAATCAAGACACGCACTTAGGAACCTATAGCAGAGATTTCCAGAAAACCCATACCTTGTCCTTGAAGTGCCCACACCCCTACCAATAAAATCATATTTGTGTAAAAGTCTGAACCAGTCAGGGGCAAATAAGTTAAACTCTCCAGGCAGCTGCTTAGGGGTAGGCAAGCTCCCCACCAGCAGCAGCTCTACAGTCACAGCAGCTGATGCTGAAACAAAAAGGCAGTGGGAGATTTATGACAGACCTCAATGGGAGCAGCGGCCTACAGGAAGGTTGGCTGCGTGCTTCTCTGGAGGGACTCACATTGCTCTGTGTGTTTAGCTTGCATATCTGTTCTATTAAACATAAGTTTAACGTTGACTCCTGTTTGCACACTGATGGTTGAAACTGGTCCGCAATCATTTCTTAAACATCCTGTCCAAGATATCAGGTTTTATTAACAACGAAAACTAATTTCACTGACAGATCAAAGATGACTGTGGCTTCCTTGCAGCTGTTAAAATTGCTTGAAAGCAGGAATATTTCTTCTGGTTGGGGAAAGCAAGAGCAAGCAGTACCTGGGTTTTCAAACATTTTCTTTAAATAAAGGCACAAATAAATTTTTTGTCAGAGAGTCTAAAATAACTATTCTTGAGAGTGAACCAAACACACAATCACTGTGAGAAGACCTGGTTTGTGAAGGTACGCATACTGCCCGCTCATAAAGAGGCAGCTTTTAATCTAACTTGGTTTAACGTATGCTATGAGTTGGAATTAATGATTCAGAATGTAACCTCCATTCTTGTTCATGAGACTAATCCCATGGAGTACAGTTCCTTCAAAAGGTTTTTGTTATTTGATTTTAAATTAGGAATATTTCTTGCTCTGAGTGGCACCAGTTAAGCTCCTCGTTGTATCAGATAAGCTCACCTACTCATTAGTAATATCACAGTACCACCTCCCTTCTGAAGCCAGACTGCTGCATGAGTGCTCCAGGTTGTACTGCACAGCCTCTTCTCATGGGTGGGCAGCACACAGTTCAAGCTCGGAGAGACTGAGTGGGTAAAAGCTCAGCTCCATGAGGCAGAATCGTACCTCCGACCCTCACAGCAGACATGTCAGACCCACAGCAGGGCCACCATGATCACTACTACATGACTGGATACAGGAGGATTCCCTGCTTCAATGCCCATCATGGAAATGCCCTAAGTTCAAATTGTGGAGAGAGCCAGATACGAGTAATTTCCCCTTTCCACTACTCTCACACAAAGGTGGTTTCCACACAAAAGTGACTCAGGCACATAGTTTGGGCTTAGCAGGGATCTAACTGAACACTGTCTTTTCTCTCTTAATTCTTCTGTGCCAACCAGTCGATTCCAACATCCTTCTGATTTAGCTTCACCATTTTTATGTAGAAAGTTTTGCTCTGCACAGACCAAAATCTTTGGCAGTATTGCTTCTCAGAAAATGGAAATTGCTCTATCAAAATAATGGCTCAGGATGAGGATAGAGTCACTCTGCAGAAAAGAGGTATTTCTTACAAATCGACAGCTTTCACCTGTCAGTACATTGTGCATTTTGGCTAAATGTGGCATACTTATGACTCCAGTGAAAACAGGAAAACCAAGACCAGAAGGCAACTTGAAGTTCTGCCCCATTTGAGAAGGGAGACCAGGAGTATAGTGAATATATGCTAAATATACTTGAAATAGCTATGTGCAAGACAGAGGGAAAAAGAGTTTACTCAGTAAGTGTTAAGCACAACAGTTTAGTCATCCTTTCAACTTTTATTTCTTAATTTAAAACAGTTTGGGTTTGAGTTTTTTGATGTTCTCGGTAATTTCCCCTTGAGCTCAATGGAATTAACAGGTTCCACAAATTTCTAAAACCCCCTTTCTAAAAATGCTCTTTCCATGCCAAGTGTCAGCCGTAGCTTTTCACCCCCATAGTAAACCCCTGTATACTATATAACAGTTTATAGTTAAGATGTTAGAAATCTGTAAAGTAGAAATTAGCTTTTACTTTAGTATAGTCTACCACTAGAAAATTATTTATTCAAAGAACATAAGGAAAAAGGAATAATGAAATTATTCACTATCATCGCCTCCACAAGTGCTCCTGCATTAAAGTCAAAAACTTTTGAACTAAAATAGTTCAAAATTTTTGAGATTGATTTTGAAAAAATCTTTTTTCTCTAGTCTTCCGTAGAAATCTTTTGTTTCCCCTTCTCCCACAAGCATAACAGCTTGTTCTATCCAAGTGGAATTTTCACTTCCAGTCATACTCAATTTTCAGTATTCTTTTGGAAGACGCTTTGGGGACCTTGTCATTTATGAATTGCCTCCATCACTTCGGAGAACTGGAGTCCTAGTGTTACTTACATGTTTCATTGCTACATGACTGTTATTCCAAACAGGACTGAAACCTCACCTGGGACTTAATCTCTCCTTTTTAAAAAGTTATTAAACTGTTTTAATTATTAAATTACTAAACAGGAAAATGGCTAAAATAGAGAGATTCCTAGAAACGACCTCCCTCGTGAATAGGGAAATACTATAAAATATAGCAACATACATATAGCAACATTAAACATACATTAAAAAAAAGAAAACATTAGAAATGTTTTTAAATAAACCTAAATCTATTACTCTAACTTGCTTTCATTTATTAACTTATCAAATTGAGTCCAGACAATGCAGACATTGTTTTACCTTCAGCTGACAGTAGGAATATCTGGGATGTGCAATAACATATGGAGCCATCTGATGAGAGATCATCCAGACAGCTGAATAGATAGGCAGACACACTTCTCTAAAAGCGGCCTCTGTGAGCCTGATCCTGCAAGGTGCTGAGAGCCTTGTCTCCTGCTGACTGCAATGGGAATTGAATGCAGACAAAAAGCTGCAGCAGATGATCAATATCTCTGAGACTCAGGCCCTTAAGGGGCTCAGATTTCAAATGCCTGGTTCTTACTGCAGATGTGTAACAGAAATAAAACTTCCTGCAGCTCCGAGGAGTTGTTACACTGGAACAGAAATTGGCCAAATCTTAATACTTACAGCAACATCAGACCTCCATCCTAAAACATAAGAGTCAGTGGTACAGATAAGCAAGTTTAAAAATCAGGTTCAAAGTGAAGTACTTAAATGCATTAGCCAAGTGTGATAGCTAATTTTATGTGCTTATGGTTCACGCTGCAAAACTGTTTTCTCAAAGTATTGGTTAGGAAAAAAAAACAGAAAAAAAAACAGCAACAATGAAGTAAAGAAGGTACACAACAGAGCCTGTAGTCAAATTAAAGAAGGCCAGCATTCCCATTTAAGATGCATCTCCATAACATCAGAAGCACAGTCAGCTGACACAGCATAAAGATAAATGGACTCTGACTCAGAGGCTCCATTTAAATTTCGGGGGTTATGGATATTTCAACATCCACATTGTCATGTGACCCAGAGGCTTTTCACACTCCTCTCCTTTCCCTAGGGCAAATTATCCCAGGATCAGTGCTACCCAACTTCAGAACGTCACAGTCTCCTTTTGTTTTGGTTTTTTTTTGGCTTTTTTTTTTTTTTTTTTTAGATTTTTGCACTACTTCAAGCATTGCTTCCATGAAAAGCAGCTGAATGCCTTCTCCACCTCAGCCCACTCACCACCATTTTATTACTATCTCTTAGCCTGGTGCTTGAAGCATTGTCCTCCAATACATACTTTGAAGACCAGAGAACTGAGATAGTCAATGAATATGCAGCTTTTTTAAATTTATTCTCCCAGAAAAGTACTCTATGCAACAGGCTATTATAACAAAGGTTTACACTATAATTATTACTAATTTTGAATTAAAATTACCATAGCTGCCATAATGTTAGATAAACTCTGTATTTCTGCCATTAATTAGCTTTCTGTCAGTTAACTGTTTATCAGTTTATTTTGAAATATTTGTACTGCTAAGCTTAGATTGGGTCACAATAGCTGGTTGTTTAGAAAAGATTTGAAGTTTCTGGAAAGGGGTGTCAAGCATCTGTTAGATAATATGGAAAACTTACTACTAAAAAGCTGTATAAATAATCAGTTGCTCAAAGACCTGTTATTTGATGGCAGGCCAAGGATCCACTTCACAAATTCATGACCCAATACATTTAAGTGAAAATAGGTAGCTAAGCAAAGTATATGAAAGAAGAAAAATGACATATGAGACCAAATAAAAAAGATCCTCTCAACAAAACACTAAGTATGTACAACTATTCCAGATGTTTCTTGAGATGAAACAAAACATACAGCGATTGTTAACAGATCGATGACAGAGGATTAAAATGGTTGGAAAAAAAATTCCAAGGCACTGAATATATGTGACACCTGAAGGCTTCAAGGTTAGGCTGGGAGCCCCAAGAGAACAGAGGCTTCAGGATGTCGATCATCCATCAGGGATCTGCACAAGGCTAAGAGAAACCCACTAGTGGAGAAAACATTAAAGAACATTCATGAACAGGAGGGGAATGAGTATGTCCAAACACATGGAAGAATTACTGCTTTTTCTTTGTGGATTTATTTTACCTCCAAGAAGATAAAGAACAACATCCCAAAGCATTTAACTGCATTGTGGGTTGGGATTCAAGGTTTTGGATTTGAATCCAAGGCACATTAAGGTTGCATTTGTCACCTCTGCAGTAATAAGAACCTAAAGTTACATGCAGCTGAACTGATTCTCTAACAGACAAAAAACAGCATATGAGATTTTGATGTCTTTGTTTTAATCCTGAAGTAACATCAAAATCCTTAAAATCCTCTGATCATTGTCTTTGTCCATTAGTTACTCTTCAAAGTGTTTAGCTAAATCATAAAAGAAAAACACACTGAAGAAGTTGCCACCCTGTTTCTACATATGCAGATGAGTTATTTGCATCTTCTAACAAAAGACAGTGTAAACACACAGTCAAATACATGGAATCAGTCCAGTTAATGCCTTTTATGAATCACAACACATACCAAATAAATGCGAAAACTTCTATGCCATCTCTCTTAAAAACAAACTCCAACTACATCCGCTTTGGTAATGGCACTGAGTGGAAATTGGACAAATTGCCCATCACACAATGCCATTTCACACCATCTAAGTTAGGTCTCAAGCCTGTATGGTGGGGAGAAAAGCTCATTTCCCTTTCTCATTTCCCAAAAGGCAGTCATGTCTGCCAGAAATCTCTGGGATGGACAGAGCAGTTCCTATACAGTATTAATCATTTTCTTGATAAGCTTTTGGTCTGCTCTCTAAAAATTGTCACCTTCTGCTTGAGTCTTTGCTGACCAAGAGATCAATTGTAACACATTTAACTAGCATATTACATCCGTCCTGTTCTCCCCATTCCACAATGCCTATGCTATCATCCTTTTTTTAAAAGTAATTGCAGTTTCTTAAAATTCTTTGCTCAATCTCTTCCTATACAAAAATCAAGCCCCTTAAAGTAGAATAGGTAGTGCTCTTAATATATGTAAAATACATTTTCTCCTCCTTTGTTCCTCTACTGGAATTTTTACAATCAAAATCTTGTTATGGGCCAAAGGAAAAATGCTATCTTTATGGATCCAGAGATTTGCTGTTAAACTGACTGCTTTTTAACAGTCTAAACTACCTAACCAAGATAAGAAGGCCTCATTAATAGTATCTTAAATAATTGTATCAAAAAACCTTCATAAGAAATTTGAGTACAATTTAGGACCTGCAGTTCACTGGAAGTTTTGGTGGCTATGGCGTTAGATTTCTATACCTTGGGCACCTGTAGCCCTGGAAAACTAGGGATGAGCAGCAGCAGAGTGGTGAGTTCCCACTGCAGCAGGAGTACCTTTACACAAATCTGAGTTACCTGTACACTGCACTTGGCACAATGCAGTTTTCTCAGAAGGAGAGTAAGCTGTGCTGTTGGCATTAGAAATGCTGAATGATAGGAAGATAACCAGAGAGGCAGAATTTAGGGAGAAGGGCCTATATTTGACCATGGATCATCTAGTTCTAGAGCTGACTGACTGCAGGAGAATCATTTGAATCAGAAAAAAAAAAAATCATCTGAGAAGGTTAGAAGGTTAGCAATCATCAGATATAGTGCTCTAAAAATATCAGCTCAATAGCCCTAAAATAAGCAATTAAAATGAACAACCTCGCAAGGCTACTTTTTCCATCAATACCCTGATATAACAGTACAACCTCTCACCTCAAAATTTGTTTAAGAAAACATACTTGGAAGAATCAGAAAAAACAGGACAGAGATGTTGCTTCTCTTTTCTTTGCACAGAAGCTAGACTTTAACTGGCAGGTGGGCAACAGTCATCCTTTATATGATCAGTGCTGTTCAGGATCTGCTTTCACATTTTTTCTATAAACACCTACTTTTGGCCTGAAAGACAGGATACCAGCTAAGCGATCTAACATGACTAAACTGCTCTTAGGCCCTCTTTTTCCCTCAGAAAGGAAATGGATAGAAAGTTTTCACAGGGATGTGAAGACTACTCTTTCATTTATCTCCATTTTCTCTTGCCAAATCAAAAGAACACTGTAGCGAAGCAAAGAGGGGCAAAAACTTGCCCAGTTTCAGAAATAATCAGAAAGGAAATTTTGACTTTTCTTACAAACCTTTTCAGGATAGTGTCATGGTTTCACGCCTGCAGATAGAAAAGTTCCACCATGCTGCTCTGTCATTCCTCTTGGTAAATGCAGTAGGGAGAATATATAATGAGCTCAAGGACTGAGAGAAGGAAAAGGAGATCACTCACCAATTACCAACACTGTCGAAACATACACAGTCAAATGAAATTATTTCAATACCTTCTGTATTGCTAACAGACAAGAGCAGTGAGAAATTAAAAGCAAACTAAAAACATCTTCCTCCTCATTCACCCTCTTCTACAATCTCCACCCTAGCAGCACAGAGGAGCAGGGAATGGGGGCTGTGGCCAGTCCACAGTGCTTCATCTCCAGTGCTCGTCTGTGGTGACTGCCCCTGCTCCACAAGGGTCCTTCCCATGGGATGCCATTCCTTCCCTAGTTTATCCTGTGTGGGCTTCTCACAGGCTGCAGCTCCCCAAATACTGCTCCAACACAGCTCCATACCACAGGGCCCATCCTTCAAGCACAGCTCCAGAATGGGTCCCCCAAGGGCAATAGCTTTCCCAGACCACCTGCTGCACCACGGTCCACTCCATGGCTGCATGTGGAGATCTGCTCTGCGTGGTGCCCATGGGCTGCAGGGGAACAGCCTGCTCCACCATGGGCCTCTCCTGGGCTGCAGGAGCTCCTGCTCTGCCCCTGGAGCACATCCTACCCTCGTTCTGTACTGACCTTGGTGGTTGCAGAGCTGCTTCTCTCATGTGTTCTCACTCCTCTCTCCCAACTGATGCTGTGCAGCAGTTTTTCTCTTCCTTAAGTCTGCTCACACAGAGGAACAACCAGCAACACTCTTGGCTCAGCTCTGGCAGCAGCAAGTCCCTGCTGAAGCAGGCTCTGATCTGACATGGGGCAGCCACTGGGCTCTGCTTACAAAGGCTATCTCTGCAGCCCTCTTGCTCTGTAAATCTAATGAAACAGAAGTGAAAAACTTTAATATAGTTCTTCACAGTGAGTAGTGGCACTGTTTTCTATTTGTTTTTCACTTGCTGGAGATGTCTCAAAGGTAACAAAGTCAGCCTTCTTGAAACATATCTATGCCATTTTCAGCTACCACTGAAATCCCTCAACTCTGTAGATTTCCTCGAAGAGTCTTATTTGATTCTCATAAATGAAAGTGGATTCAAGATAAAACTTTCTTATTTAACACATAATAAAAATACACATAATCATTACATGTTTCATGCTCTTCATCCATGATATCCAAGTTTTTAAATTAAATGAGAATTATGTTTCTCATTTCTTAGGAATAAGATTTATGAACTGTAGTAATTTCTTAGCAGTTTTAAAACAGAAGTAATGTCTCAAATACATTTGAAATTAGAACTGCTGGAGAAACAAACTACTAACAAGATAAAATGTACTAGGTGAGGGCAAAATATAGGAAAAGGAAAAATTATTATCAGCACCAAGATAATACCCTTGAGGAATGAGAAACACATGTGTGGATGTATGGAATTCTTTACTTACTTCACTCTTTTATAGGTTTTCCCCTCTCCTCAGATGGTGAAATAAGCTTTCTTGAAATTTCTGGCAAAAGTGCTTTCAGGTAAACCAGGAGCTGAACTAAAACCTACTAACATACAACATCAAACACTGACACAAATACACTAAAAAAACAGAAGAGTTAGGATCCCCAAGAGGTTTGCAGCAACCACACTTACAACCTTGATGCTGCATTGTTTCATGTGAAGGATACTAAATGGGTGTCATTCTTACAATTTCTTGTTCTGCTGAAGTCGTTTATCAGTTCACCTGCTCTGCTCACTGCTGGCTCTGCTAACTCCCCCAGTAGATTAGGTCTTTACTGGCTTAAGAGTAATTCAGGAGTGTCATATTCCTATAGATACAGAAGAAAAAGAAAGCATCACAACTGCTAGAAATTAAATGGAGTCAATTTGAAAAGGATTTTCAAGGATATGATTTGGTTTCTTAGATTAAGATATTTTAGTTTCAGAAAAATTCAGTAATAATAACAAAAATAATTCAGTAAAATTATGACAATTTAAACTGACTAAATTTCACTGCATGTATTAAGCACCCCCAATTCAATTTGTAACTTCCTAAGTCGCCTCGTCACTTCCCAATACCCTCTGCAGTAGAGATAATACCATTTCTCTCCTGTGATTTGAGGTTTCTTGATCCCAAAAAGCTGGGATGCAATATTTATTAACAGTTGGCTATCTACCAAGCGGTATTAAAAAGCAGACTCCCTGCTGACATTTCACATGGAAAACAGCTGAGCGGACCACATACCATTTCATGGTAAATCTAATAAAAATTCCCTTTTCTAATTAGAATTGCATAACCATTTTCTTCTAGCTATCAGGTCTAAGTCAAAGCTAGTATATTTTGGCCTATGAAGAAACATACGAAAAAACCTCTCACTCTTCTACTGAAGGAAATGTGGTGACTGAGAAAATATTTTAAAACAAATCTTGACCCCAAAGTCTGAGAGAATTGTGTCTGGAATATCCATGTAATACTTTCAGCAACTTTGTTTTGGAACAAATGAAGAATGAAGTTTCCCCAAGCAACCTACGTTGATTTTACAACGATTCTACTACACGCTGGAACAGAGCTATGGACAATCTACAGTAGCATGAATGATAACATTATATACACCATACATTAAGTTATAGTTTGTAATAAAGTATAGTTAAATTTTTCAATTCTGATTTAAAAATAAACTCTTCTTACATAGATTAGAAGAGCTCCTGACCGACAACGTAGCAGTACAAGCATAGTATACACATTCATTCATGAAGCTGATGTATTTTAGTATCTGTCTCTCCTTCATACCATGATGAACGGCTTACATGTGTTGAAAATACCATTTGGTTAAACAGTGTCTGCATGAGATTCTTACAACATACTATCTAGTTCTGGCTTCCTTTTCACCTTTTCTTGCAATGTAGCTAAAATTCCACTAATAGCTCTAAAGACAGTTTTCCAAAGCAAAAGCTTCCCCTTGCCAGCCAACATTCTCCTCCCCACAGCCCTTCAAACTTGCAAAGTAAACCTTTGCATTTTTTTTCTTAAAGCCCAGAATCTAAATTTGCTCATATAATTGTTGTTCAGAAACAACAGCCCTTAATTCATGAGCCTTGGGGCAATTTGGAGGATACCTTAAAATCCTTTTTTGTTTAATAATTCCCATTTAAACCCACATTCCTGAATGGTTTTAAACTAAAAGAGAGAAGATTTAGTTTAGATATTGAGAGGAAGCTCTTTACTCAGAGAGTGGTGAGGCGCTGGCTGCCCAGAGAGCTGTAGACGTCTCATCCCTGGAGGCACTCAAAGCCAGGTTGGATGGTGCCCGGGGCAGCCTGATCTGGTGGGGGGGGCAACCTGCCCACGGCACAGGGCTGGGTGGGCTCTGAAGTCCTTTCCAATTCAAGCCGTTCTATGATTCTACAATTCTGTGATTTAGTAGAAGTAGAAAAAAAGAAAGAAAAAATTGATAGCTTTCTTATTTTACATTAAACTTCAAAGAAATTATCTTTAATACCAGAAGTACTTTATAAATGTGCATTGTATTATGACAAATTTATTGCTAGAGGTTTCTTCAGTGCCAAATTATTTTAGAGTCCGGCAAGATATAAGGCCAGTAATAAGTATAGGTTACATATTCATACATATATTATCATAGCATGCATGTTTGTTATATTACTATAATGTTTATTTCATAACTTATTAGCATCCCAACTGCCACATACAAACTTTAGTCTAATTTACCGAGTAACATTTTGTACCTTCTGCAGAGGGACTGGTCTCATGGGTCGGGGAGCCCTTGTCAGACCTCCTGCTGCTTCCCTCTTAGCTGACCTCAGGAAAAGTCTTCTGCTCCTTGTGCCTCAGTTCCTAACCCATCCTCTCTTGCAAAATATTTTGAATAGGATCTTATTCACTTATTACTGCATGAGGACACTGTGTATTTATTTTTGCCTCCAGAAATCCCTAAGCATGTCTTTATTTCCTAAGAATAATCTTTTCAACATCAATAAAGAGGAAGGAATACTAGATCAGTAATGAGAAGAGCTTTCTGTCGGAACATATCAATGAAAACATTCAAGTTTCTACTGTATTTCTAAATGCACACTTCCACTTCTAAGTAGCTCTTTAAAAATCTCTTTATCTGTTTTGTGTTTATGTTTTCTTAATAATTTAACAGAGATTTCAGTGCCATGATAGCAGCACCACACTATAATATCATCAGCTGCAGAGTCTGGAGGAGCCTGTGCTCTGTTGGTATCAAGTTGGTTCTCCAGCTGAGAGCACTTCTCTTCAGTGTAATATTTCTCTTCTCCTTGCAGCACTATTGTTTTCCTTCTCATGCAGGGCAAAAGTTCCAACTACTCAGACATCTGTTATTTAAAATACCAGATTAAGAAACTTTACTAATTCTTCACCTTGAATATATATGTCCTCCCCAAAAGAAGGTAGACATATCCAGGTAAAAGAAAATAAATGCTTGTAGTCAGTGCATGTGTGTCATATTTTAACTCAGCAATAAGACCTGTTTACAAGCTTCACTGACCAAGAGTCCAATTAAAGACTTTTCCTTTGCTTCCAATCTGTTTTAGACTATTTCCAATCTTTAGTTTAAGATTAACCTCAATCTCTCTGGTTGTTAATTAGCCTCTTCCACAATAACGCATGAATGCTTCAAAATTTTCAATGCACATTTTCTTCCACTTTTAATGAATTTATTCTTCTATCAGCCACTTGGAATTACAATCCCCCGCCAAGGGCTGCCCAAGCATTTTATATGAAGTAATTATTGGATAAAATTAACAGAGAGTTCTTAAAGCAGGGATCAAAATATAACATTTCTCCATTCCAGAAATGCAAGTCATATCACAGAATCATAGAATGGCTTGGGTTGAAAAGGACCTCAAAGATCATCTAGTCTCAACCCCCCTGCTGAGTGCAGGGTTGCCAACCACTAGACCAGGCTGCCCAGAGCCATGTCCAGCCTGGCCTTGAATGCCTCCTGCGACGGGGCATCCACAACCTCCTTGGGCAACCTGTTCTAGTACGTCACCACCCCCTGCGTGAAAAACTTCCTCCTAATATCTGACCTAAACCTCCCCTGTCTCAGTTTAAAACCTTTCCCCCTTGTCCTATCACTATCCACCCTCACAAACAATCGTTCCCCCTCCTGTTTATATGTTCCCTTCAAGTACTGGAAGGCCACAATGAGGTCTCAGCAGCGGGGGTTGAAACTCGATGATCTCTGAGGTCCTTTTCAACCCAGGCCATTCTATGATTCTATGATTACTTGCCTACTACTAACAGACCAGTGCCATGAGAATTAAAAGCAAGCTAAAAACACCTTCCCTCCATTCACCCTCTTCTACCTCCTCCCCACAACGAGCACAGAAGAATAGAGAATGAGGGATGTGGTCAGTACACAACAATTTGTCTCTGTTGTTCTTTATGGTCACCCTCCTACTAGATGCTTCAGCATGAAATCCCTCCCACAAGATGCCATCCTTCCCCAGCTGATCCTGTGTGGGCTTCCCAGTCTACAGCTCTTCAAGCACTGCTCCAACATGACTCTGTATCACAAGGCTTATCCTTCAGGAATGCACTGCTCCAGTGCAGGTTCCCCCCGGGCAGCAGCTCTCCCAGACCTACTCCATGGGCTGCAGCTCTGGCCCAGGGCCTGTCTCTGTGGGATCACACTCCTACACCTCTACCTCACTTGAGGCGCTTCTGTGAAACCTGGCCCACCAGGGCTGTTTCCTGTTTACCATGATCCTAGTCAAAGTTCACTGCTGAGCTGGAAGCTGAAATATTTAGCCATTTGCAGCTTTTCAAGCTCTATTCATTTTCTTATAAGTCCTAACACCTTCTGTGTAGCAGCAAGAGATGATCCCCCAAATTATTGGCTTCCAAGTGCTCAAAGAAACAGAGCTGATGAAAACAATAGGCTGCACTCCCAGAAACATTATTTTAGAACTCTGAGATACGATTAAATGCTTATAAATGATACATAACCCCTGCTGGGAACCAGAATAACTGCCATTTCATCTTTCCAAAGGACACAGGCTTTATCTGGCATGCTAGAAATTCTCTACTTATGCCAATTGTAACACTTTCAAATGGTGTTAGAGCTCAAATACTTTACAGTCAAAATAGGTTATGCACAGATATATATATATAGGGAGAGAAGTAGATAGAGAGATGGCTCATAAAACAGGCTCAAAGTACTTAATTTTCCTGCCTTAAAATGATTGGTTTAGTATAATCCGTTCTGACTGTTTTGTCCCAAGGTAAGGTAAGACTTACCAAGGGACTCCAAAAACTCCTCCCAAAGAGTACTCTGTTTAAACTGTTGGCATCCACAGCACGATTCCTAATGTGCCTTCATGCAGCTGAGGGACTGGCTGTGCCAACCCCTCCAAGGATGCTCTTTTGCACAGCAGGGCCCTCTTCCTCATATGTGCTTGTTCTTTCCAGGCCTTTTCCAGGCAAAGTGATTCCACCATGACTTCCCAGCTGCAAAGCTTTCCCAGCTCTTCTGCCAAAAAACAGAACTGCCAGGACAGTCTGGGTGATAACTGGTATTCTTGCTCCCAACTAGTTCCACAGTTCATGGCCTGTGCCATGAAAAATGATTTTTTGGAGCTATATCAAACTTCCCTTCTCCCTGCCCATTTCTTTAACCCACTGCACTGAGAAAAGTTCTTTGACACATACTGGCAACTAAAAATAGTTTGATCTAAGACTTTTTTTCACCGTATTTGTTCATGGGATTTAAATGAATACAATAAGGCAAATGACACATTAGAATATATACAGCTTTTGGCAGGTTACCTAACAAGATGAGGTGATTTTTCAGCACAGTTTATGTCCTGTCAGATCTTTTTGATGATCATTATTTATCATTTCTATAATAATAATTACTCATTGGTTAAGATTTTTGTTTCTTTTTCCAGATTTCTTTTTTCCAAAAAAGTACTCCTTTAAACTGAATGATGTAAGACGAGTAGATGCCACTCAGCTCATCTGAAAGTGACAGTAATAAGTAGCAGTGGTCTCCTTTAAAACCATGCTACCACTGAATTACAGCCCTAGAACTTGAAATTTGAACTTATTTAAATAGAAGCTTTCTGAATAGTTCAAATTAAGATAGTAAATAGTCATCTTTTTCATTTGGGTCGTTCAAAATTCTTCTTTCTTTTGGTTTCATTTCAAAGATGGAATTTCTTACAGTCACCGTATTCTTCATTTAAATTGGATTTTAAAATACTCTAAGAATAATCCAGTCTACTGGGTCTTACAGAAAACATGTTTACTTCTGCTTCCTCCCACATCCAACGCTTCACCCGAGCCCTTCTACTTTAGCCCCGAAAAGACAATCCTGACATACTGTCTAACTAAAAAACTTGCAGTTTCTTGGCTGCCAAGGCTAAACACATTTTAATTAATAAAACAGACTTCATCTTTACCTGAGATTTTAGCTACCTTCAGCTAAGGTGCAATATCTTGATTTCCAGATCACCTAGGGAACACAAGAAAAAGAGTAAAAGATTAACATCAACAGCCAATAAATTCTCCACCTGGAAGGGATGACTAAAGTAAATCTCATCAGGAACATCTGTGCTGAAGCAGCTGGGATTCAGTTTCCGACAATTATTGCACAGGTGTATCATATACCTCTTGATATCTACTTTTGAAATAATTATATTGAGCATAACATCTGATGATGACATTTTATCCTATCCATCCTCAGAAGCATTAACACTGCTATGCATTCTACACGCATAAAACAAAGAAATGCCCCTTGACTCAGTGAGAAGAACAGGGAGTTCAGCAGCAGCTCTGTAGTGTTTTCAGAGAATTGAAAAGAATTCCTCAAATCCAAGTGCGTCATACAAAACCTCATAAAGAAGTCAGATCTTGGTGTATATTTCATAAGGACAGAAAAGTGATCGCAAGGCTTAAAGCACCTATTCTCCTTCAGTAAAGAGGAGCCTTTATTAAAAGGGAAGCAGACTCACTCTTCTCGTTCTGTGCTCACTACTGGAGCTCCTCAGCTAGGACTACAGCAAAGATACTTCCTCTGATAGAAGCAGAGACCTCAAAGAAGCTTCAACCCAAGCTGCTCAGAATGTTTCTGTAAAACATTCTGTTTATTTTAGAATTGTCATCTTCAAAAATTTGAACCGAGTGAGAAAACAAGGATCAGTAACGGCTACTTTTAAAGATGGAAGAGAAAACTGAGTTGAAGATACCTTCTGATGAACAAAAAATCACTGTAGAGAATACAACTGCCCATTCCTATTTCTTTCATGGCTCCTTGTGAACACAGACTACTGGTTCTCATCAGCACCCGTGAACTGCTTTTAAAGGATCTGTGAAAGGCAAATGAGAAAAGCAAACAAGTATTATGTGGCTTAAATTCTCTATAAAAGGATCTACACCAGCAATGGGAAATGTTTCCATCTGTATGCTCTTATTTCACTTCTAAGCTCCCTTAACTTTTTGGTCAGGTGGAAAATCCTTTCCAATTCATTCTCAGTTAATTCACAGATTTCCCTATTCCCCTGACAAGTAAATAAATTCTCTCTACTAGGGAGGTGACATTAGTGTGGCCAAGGGCACATCAACTACTCTAAAACTCACAGATGCGATCCTCCAAGGCAGGCACTTTTTAGAGCAAATGTGAGCGAAGTGACAGACAGAGGCTCAGTCTGGGCAATGACACTGTTCCTTGAGTTCACAGGAAGGTCTTTCACATGGATATGGATGCCTAAGAGAGGGGAGAAAGCAACACCCAAGAGAGGGCAATTGTGAACATACTAACTTCTTTCTGCTGAAAGCCACTTCCCTGAAGTGCAAAGAGTGTAATTTACGAACCACTTCAGACACCATTGTCCAAATGTCTTTTGAAAACCTGGTCTGCCAAATGTAAGAGCTGCATTAGCAGTACACTCCTAAAACTACCTCAGAAGTTATCAATCTATCCATCCGTCTTTCATGGAATTTGGGGACGAAAAAGATCTCATAGGTCATTCAGTTCCTATCGTTGCCAATGCAAGACTGTTCCACACTGTGTTTTCCTAGGGGTTATCCAGGTTTTAATGACTCAAGTAAAGGAGCTTTCATCAATTTCCTCCAGAGACTATTCTCAATTGTAAAAGATTTTACTGTAAAGAAACAATTCCTGACACTCAGCCTAAAATATTCCCTTGTTGACTTTTCTATTCATCTCAATCATATATACATACTATACAGCAAAAGTCAAACTGCTCCCAGTTACATCATACAGTGCTTTAAAAGTTAGTCACATTGCCTTGGTGTAATGCTGAAAAAAATTTATCCTCACACTTTGTTCTTCAGAAAATCTTGATGGAGGTAGCAGCTTTATTTTCATGACACACACTAAAAGAATAAAGGATATAAACTGGCAGAAACTTCACATCATATGAAACTCTGCAACTCTGCATTATCCAGGCCTTTTTTGAAGGTTGTGAAAGAAATAAAAGGCCACAATCCATTGGGATTTTACAAATAAAATGGTGCTGTGGAGTGCGTAGATTGCAGATGATATCATTTAGCAGTAAACAATTTGCAGACCAAGTGCAGCCTCTGTGCAAATTTTCACCATTGTAATAAGTCCATTCCTATATAGAGCTGCAGCATATTGGTTCTTCAATTCCATTAAAAGATATCATAAACAATAACAGGAACAATAACTCATTGTTAACTTGCAGAGCCCTTGGCTCCTAACTGTAGTATTTATTCAGGGAGTGTTCCGTATTTACACATTCTTAAGTTATGAGCAGCCATCTCTAACGGTAAGGAATTGTTGCAACTCTATGCAACATGTGGCCTGGGGATTCATAAATACATAATCCTACATTGCCAGTTACAAAATGGTTTCACTAATATGTTTTTTTCTCAGAGATCCCCTAAAATAATCTTTTTAAGAAAAGCCTGCTCATTTCAAACCTCTAAGGTTCCTTTCAAAGCAGGAACAACCAATACAATTTGTCTTTAAATGTGAATCTTGATGACTTTGACTATTGATCAGATTGCTTAATTCAACTTCATAAAAAAATAATGTGATATGTAATACTAGAAAGAGCTGTGCATACCTCAGTTTATACATTTACATGTGAAATAAAAGCTGAATTTGAGCCTATGTAGATATTAAAAACAGATGAAATTTCTCTGACTTTCACTGACTGGTCCTTCAATTAGTTGGTTCTTTAGTTCTGCCAAAATTTCTTGTGACATTTTATTCATTGGCACAATAATAATAGGTCATTTTCAATAACCTGTGGCTAGCCCCATACAAAGAGATTAAGCAATTTCTCTTATTTCCCATGGGAAACATTAAGGTCAGTGTAAAGGCTGTCCAGAACAGGAAGGGTTAAAATTCCAGTGCCAGAACTCCTGCAGTCATTACATAACCCAAAGCAAAGGAAATCAATGTTAAGTCTGCCAGTCCCCCCGGCACTGGGGAAAAAGAGTAACCAAAACCTGCACAATAAGAATTTATTCATTTACTTATTTTATGTGGATCACTGAGGTATTTTACTACTTTCTTTTCTTCATTCTTTTATTCAACAGCTCCTCTGAGGAAGGAATGCTGTGAAGATCTTAAATATGGAATATCTAACATGGGTAAATCTAAGTTCCAATCTCATTTTGGTTGTCCTTACCTCCTGCCCCATCTCTGATCTTCAAGACAAATGTTACTAAGGCTGTAGATGTAGGAATGATGTTAGAAGCCCACAGAGGCCTCACAGGAACTGCTAGATCCAGCAATTCACTGATCTCTAACTGATCGCTGTCCCTGTCACAGCTGTCACTCATCCCCATCCTGAATCAGTCTCTGGCTGATGCCAATAGTGCCTGACTATTGGCATCAGCCAATAGACTTCTGGATCCACAACCAATAAGAAATTGATGCAGTTTACAGAACACAGCATTGAGATACAGCATCAGCTGCCTCAGGGCAACTCCCAGACCTTTGTATTTTACACTTCTATTTCTGATTAGCCCATCGAGTTAGCTTCCAGATTACATCAGTGCAATGAGTATAAGCTGCATCTGCAGCAGAACTACAAAAAGGAAGGAAAGCTTTAGATATGAGGAATTCCATTTACACAACCCTGCATATCTTCTGATCCCCTAAAAAAAAGCAGGACAGCAGCCTGACAAAAAGCATGCTGCCTAAGGTACTGCCTTCTGTGTTTGCTGTTCCATAAAGATTACAAGTCCAAAAATGCTACAGGTAAAATGAATCAATAGCAATACCAATGCAACCCAGTTTACAGTTGATATTAGAACAAGATACTGTTAGAATCTCTTAACTATCATAATAGTTCATTTAGCCTCATTTCTCTGAGAATGAGAGTAAAAAATGAAAACTTGAGAAACGAAAGCCTAAAGAAATGTCTGTCATTTCTGCAAAAACGAACTGCTTCGCTTGCATATAAGGGACAATGTAAGAAAACAAAACTTGCCTAAAATAGTAAAAAGAACAGAAACGTAATCAAACATCCCTAAAACAAAAACATGGTATAAAATTACTTATTTATTTTATTCACAGTGCTTTAGCATGTCTGTTTGAGGTCACATTCTAAAGATAAGCATCTGAGATCAGACAGAAAATTGAAGGAATTATCTGGGGGGGAGTTTTCCTGCACTTCACACATAATTTGAGATTATTAAAGCAAATCCAGACATAACTGTGAAATAACATCGTGGGCCTTCTAACACAGCTGTTGTATGTGAAAAGGTATAACAACAGTAAAATGATTTTCATAAATACCATGATATGTTTGAAAGATGGTGTTTTATCAGTAAGTCCATGAGGTTTCCATGTTCTTCCTCTACCATTTGAATCTGTGAAATCAGACATTATGCAAGAAAAGAGAATATTCAAATTGTACCAAAAAAAAAAAAAATCTATCTTACAGTGTTTGAATACATGATGGTAATGGTTTGATTAGTTCCTCTGCTTAAGATAATGATTTACAAAGCTAACTTATTTCTTTAACTAACTTTTGGATACAAGGTTGTATCCATAAAGGAGAAGAGTCAAGGATAAAATATGAACCTATTTCCAGGTAATTCAAATTTTGATTCACATCAAAAGGTTTGGCAAGAAATTTCAAAATTCTGCCACAAAAAATGTAAATGACATCTTCCTGTAGAACATGAGCAAAAAGAAAATGGCTGAAGATTCGCTCAATTGGCAGCTTGCAAGATTGCTTGCCAGGAATGTGGATAAACAGAACTCAAGTCTCAAACACATCAGGGTTGCAGACCTCTAGCAAGGACTCCATCCATGAGGCTTTTCATTTCCATCTCTGGCTGCTGACAGAGCTGAAACATTTGCCCTTGTCTTGTAGGAGAAGCATATTAAACTAGATTTGATGAATGGTCAACATGGATCACTCGAGAGAGCAAAATTCATTACGCAGAATGTCTCAAAATTGTCACCACCTCAGTACCATGAAACTAGCATTAGATGGGAAAACTTCAAAAACTCCACTGGTGTGACAAATTGCAGGATATGGAAAAACTGTGATTGCAAGTCTGCAATTACCAAACAGATGCAATGATGTCAGTGAGAGAGAGAAAAAAAATTAAGTCACAGAATTAAACTCACATTTACCATGGTTAAGTATGTGGGATCTTTTGTTTTCAGCTGAAGCTCATTGATTTATATTGTTAGGGTACTTGTTCAGTTACTACTGGGACAGATGTTATCATCTGGTTCTGAAGTTATAAGTCAGGACCACTTTCAAAGCCTACAGAAATCCCTAATTCATTTCAAACATGAAAGAAAGTATTTTGGAAAGCAGCAGTCTGGCTAGCCCTGTCTTCTTTACAGGTCTTCCTCATATCCTTCTTTCATTATTATTTTATCTTGTGGCTGAAACTGCTTGGTTTGCTAGCATTCATCTTTTGCAGCCTGAACATTTCAGGAAACATGAGCAAAAAGATGTTGATTTTTCATATTGGACTGCTTCAGCTGAGTTCCAGGTTTAGATTTATGTGCTGGCAAATGACACCCCCTTCCCCACCCCCTCCCCAATTTTTTGATGAGATACCCAGAGTAAGTGATTTCTCAGATTATTCCCTCCGAACTTGCATCATTTTATTATGATAAATTTCTTTAGTTTGGACTCAGTATTTGAATAGTTTCATGCTCCAAATCCTTAGCATAATGAATAGTATGAATCACTCATTGTACCTGTATTTTTATCTCAAATTGCACAGGGCTGGCGTTCAGATCAACATTTCTAATTGCCGTTTTTACGATCCCAGTAGTGCCCTGTAGAAATGACAGTAGCTTTATGAAAGATGAAAGATGATTCCATCCGCCTTCTCCTCTCACATCTCCCACCTCGCACAACTTGAGAGCAGAAATGAAACCTACTCATCTGAAACCTTGTGGGTGGTAATTCACATACATAGCCTGCAAAAAAAAAAAAAAAAATACATTTTACATCAAACCTGGTGAGGACTTCCTCAGTATCTCTAACACTCTTGCAGGAGGAGATGTGTGCATGTTTGAGAGTTTCAAGGAATGCTGACTGAAGGTCACTCAAACAGCACTCAGGCCCTATCGGAACAGTTTCAGACATACAATGAAACAAATGTGCCAAGAACAAGTGGAATGATAACAGAAATAAAGGGCAAGAAGTGATGGGTTAACAAAATACTTTAACTGAAATAAAATCTTGACAGTAGTTCAAGTTAAGCCATAGACTCTTTCAGGTTCCTATGCAGTTGAATACTGAAATTGTATTTGTCTTTGGCATCTGGCAATGTCATTTAATATGTTCATATGGCCCTGCATGCAGTTAAGCATGCACTGTATATTATTTTATGATGTTTGAATTGGAATCACACTTTCTGGGTACAAGTATTCATGTTTTCGCAGATTCTTGTGTAAAGCTGGGAGAACCTGTTTCCAATTTCATGACCGTTTATCGCTAATCCAAAATGACTGCAGCATTACCTACAGACAGGAAGCTGGATGAGGGCTTGTGTGTTTTGGATGCATCATGCTCTTCCCAGGAAACTCTGTTAAACTAGTTTTATGCTTACATGAGGGGAAGACAGAAATTACTAATGGACATGACTGTGCCTAATCTATATATAGTTAAGCAAAATAAAGGTAAAATTGAGATGGGTCTTACAGCAGCTCTTCATCCACATGAGCTCTAATACTCATTTCAGCATTCCATTCAGGTTTCTGCTTTTGCTTTCACAAAACTCATACTGCATAAAAAGAGACCTGCGCTCACTAGTTTAGCCAAATTTCAGGAATGTTACAGGTTTGGGTCTCTGGCCCTAACAGCTAACTTTTCCTAAAATAACCAAAAACAAAGCAAATTTGTTATTACAAAACAATTCTTCTTTATCATTCATGCTATCATCTTGCAAGAGATTACACTAAACTGTAGTTGTGTCACATGTCAAAGGAAACATATTGCAGAACATTCCTTTGAGGAGCAAAAAACAACGCTGACAAGAGGAAGGATTAAGCTGTCCACCAGAACAACTAGGAACAGGCTAAAAAATATGTACTTAACATTTTATGAACTTCTAAAACTTTAGAGGTTCATTTTGGCTAGCAGCTGATTTAGAATTGGTGCAATAACTCTTGTGAGAAAAAGCTCTCTCCTGAGATTTATAAAGGTCCCGGATTTTGACAGATAGAAATAGCTGTAACATTGCTCTCTTAATAATTCTAAATTTACGAGTTCAATCATCACAATCAAAAAATATTAGAAAATTAACTACTTCGATTGAACTTTCTTGAAAAGGATTAGTACCTGGTTTGCTCGAAAAGGATTTAGTCCGATTGGATTGTTTCTTATTCTGTTAAAATAGATTGTTCATTATGCTATAGAATGCTATTTATAGCAGTAATAAAACAGGAACTGAAATATCTAAGATTCTGAATGAAAAAGTATTTTCAGAAACTGTTTAAAACTATTTGATCTAGTAGCATCACATATTTTTAGGCCTTCCATTGTCCTTTACAAGCTCAAGGAATAATACAATTTCAAAAGATGGGGAAAAAAAATCATGCAATTTTACATAAGAACAAGCATAGAATTACATAGAACAAGCAGTCTCTCCAACATTTCTTTCCCCAAAGATTTATTAACTGAGAAGTTGCTATCCCTGCACTTGCTCCTTGCCCTTGGAAGAGAGTTACATAGAAGGAAACCTTCACGCAGAATACTACCTCCAATGCTTACAGAAGTGATGGGGATATCCAGAGATACAGTTTTCTAATATTTGCTTAGTATATAAGACATAAATATGCTTTCTTTCTATGAAAACATAATCATGGTTATTTGACTAACATAATTATGAATTACAGATTTATTTTTTTTTAATTTTTTTTTTGAATGATACACATTTTTTCTGTATTCCTTTGTCAATGCCTCATAGTTTTATTGGATTTTATGTACTTAATTATAGTAGATTATGATTTCTGTGGCTAACTTTTAAATTGTCTAACCATTTCATGGAAAGGAAATACAAAAAGGCCAGTGCATATTCACATCCCTTCAAAATAAATTAATTTGTAGAAAATGAAGAGCAAAGTCATGTTTGTCCCTTGCCACCAGAGCTCTTTAACATGAAGCCCAACAGAGCTCAACAGCTGCGAAGCCACAGACGCTATTCCATATTCTAAGGGGAAAATAACCAGTCTGAGATAGCTCTAAGTAGCTCCCCGCATATCTTCAGTACAAGTTCTCCTTTCCTTGGAAATAGTCTGTGACTCAGTCCCAGTGTTTTCCAGGTAGCATCTGGGTAGTTATGCCTAGAAAAACAGCTGACAACAATGTCAACCTGTCCAGAAGGGAATTAAAGGAGCTGAATGTCTCAAAATGAAAAACTGCTTGTTGTATGCCTTTAAGTACGAAAGGTGGAGTAGGCAATGAGTTTCTGGGATGAATGAGGGGGTACAGAAGCACAAGAATTGATTACTGTGATCAAACAAGCAAAGCAGGGAGGTAACGATACAGAAATCATATCAGTGGCTGTACCAACACTGTAGTAAGCCACAAGACATTGCACCCCATCAACCTCTATATTCTGCAAAATAAATGCAGCTGAGTAAAATCACAGTTGTAAATACCAAAGGTACTATTCCTAAGCAAGAAAACAGAGTTCACGGCTAGGAGAGTATTAAGCAAAAAATGTGCCTATTCCATTTCTAGCTATCAGAAGCTCTTTGTGTGACCTTAAATGAGCTGCTTCACTTTTCTGTGTGCCTTAACAACCACAAGATGTTTGCTACTTCCAAAACATTCTGCAGCTTGTAAAGAAATAGGCTCAGTTCCTCCTATTAAATATTTCACATGAAATAATTTAGTAGTAATTGGAGTAAAGAGTGTGAAAGCTCCGTGTACCTTCCCAGCATGAGGGAATCTGAGCTACAGCCCTCATTTCAAAATCTTGGATTAAGCAATATTATACTTGCTGTCTATACACCTTGGAGCTCAACACATGTTAATGGTATCCATGGAATATGCAGAAAGCCTCATTCCCTCTCCCACATCCCAGTGGTTAGGCATCCCCACAGAAGTGTTTGATTTCCTCCAGGCAAAAGAATAACCTGAACTGTCATTCTGGAGATGAGACAAAACACTGAGCAACTGGATAATAAGATGGCAGCTGCTGCAGCAGTGACTCCTCTGTTTAAGGAGCCCAAAATACGTATTAGGTGTGCCTGGCCAGCTCTTATGGATTTGCACCCCACTGGTTCAGTTGGGCGGGAGAATACACCAAGGGCAGAACACTGGGGTTCAATACATCCAAACAGAAGGTGTATCTGAGCACAGTGCTTTTGACACTCAAGAAATATTGGCAAATCAGTCAGAGGCATCTTCAAATACTGGCAGCAGCTGAAACTTCTGAAAAGTGGGATTCCAGTGTTAGATGCTTAGAATCACAGGATATAGGTTCTGGCATGCCAAAGCAGATTTGTCCCCAAACAGCTACTTAACTGAGGAAAAAAAAAAAAAAAAAAAGTACCACCAAATTTCTCTCCAAATACTGCAGATTTGCAAAAAAAAAAGTTTTGCCCTGTGTCAAAGACACAAACTCTGTTTAAACCTTAAGCCCTAAGATTTCATTCCATTACTCCTCTATAATACCTGAAAGGCTGGACATCAGGAGTCACATCTCAGGGACAAAAATTGAGGTTTGAGTCTTTGTGTGAGTCAGAGTGATCCTGAACCTCCGTTTCATGGAAAGAAAAACAAAGTACATAATTAACCTAAGCACAGAAGGTTAATCTTCTTCATGTTTTTTTTAATTGCTATTTTCATCCAAATACAAAGTAGGAGCTGGCTTCTTATTTCAGAATGTAAAACAGCCATTCCCACAGAATTCACAGAGCAACCTGCTCTGTTTTTACAAACAAACAAACAAGCTAAGCACCACCAAACGCATTTGTTTCTGAATGCACTGAAAAGATAGAAGTCCAGATTCACCAATGAATTCCAGCTGCTTTGCACTCCTTCAGCAACTCAAAACAGCTGTAAAGATGGTTTATCTGAGTTTAGCCAAGCCTATAGTACTTTGCATCATCAGAGCACAGGGAAGTCAGGGCTTTCTCCTGAGTCTCACTGATAAAAAAATATTACACTGCTACTATGCAAAGCACAGAGAAATACCACTAAAAAAAAACCCTCCCGAATGTTAAATGCAGTTAATCTGGACTAATCACATATTCCACAGAAGGATGGGAAGAAGTCTCCATTTTCTGTTCATCATCTTTCTCTCTTAAAAGTCTTCTGCATGCATGCCTCTTTAAAAATACTCAGGACAACATAACTATGTTTTAAATGCTCCAAAAGTAACAATTTTTAATGATATTTGAATGTGTTTTGTTATACCACATATTTGAAATATTATGAAAATTGGCAAAGCTGCCCCGTTGTAAACGTAAGGTATTTTATACAGGGGCTATATATTTAAAATATATGTGCAATAAATTTTAAGCAAATATATTACAAAGATATAGAAAAATTATATTTTTTCCATATGGAAAGAAATTATCCCAGTTACAGCCATTTTATTGTTCACTACAGACAGTTATGTGAAGCAGATCGCATTCATTTTATTTTTTTTCCTACAAATCTAGAGATTTTTTTGCAGATCCCTCACATACAGTTAGCACAACAACTGAACCCTGTTGCAAACAGTGTAACTACAATGTAAAATCTATTTCTTCAGCTCTACTGACTGAGCAGCATGCTTTAATGTGAGCTCTTAAAAAATGGGAAGGCAAATCAGTCCTACATGAGTTCTTGTCTTTGGTCCTCAGAGATCCATGTCTTTATATCCTTGACTTAATCACCCTGTGTCTTAAGACTTCTACTCACAGATTCCTCTTGGTATTGGAAATATACACATCAGAAACAGGGTGACACTAAGATAATCTGGTGATTTAACCAACTATCATTTGAAAACTCCTCCTACTATTAACAGATAAACTTCATCTCACAGCCAATTTATTGTTGTTATATTCAGCTTTTCAAATGAGGACGGAACTGTTGCTCACAGCACTTGGAATGATAGATTTTGCTTACCAGTAAAACAGCTTATTTGTTAAAAATAAATTCTCAACTGAAAGCAAATTTATTCATGTAAGTAAATAAAAAAAATCCATATTTAGCTCTGGATGCAGTTTTCCTAGCCTTTCTGTGATGCTTGAGGTGCCCAGAAAACAAAGTTCAGAATCAAAAGTAAAACAGATGTGCTCTCCAGTCGTGTAAACTTTCTCTTCTACTTGTAAACAAATGTCCAGAGGCGAATCCATTTAGAAAAGCAAACACAGGTTTTTCAGAAGATTTCTGACTGGGCCTTCCCATCCTGCTATTACTATTTTAACAGTCAGCTGTTTTAACACTCCCATATCCACATCATTAGAGAGTAGATCTGTCCTTTTTGACAGATCCAAAATACCAGAGTGAGCAGAACATGGAGTCATTTTACAACTTTTTCAGATTATAAACTTTACTCTGCATTAAAGAAATTCTTTAAATCATGTTCAGACAAAATGTCACTTAGGGAGCTACTGGCTTAAGCCACTAAACACCATCTGCTTCACTTCTATGGAAAGTCCCAAGCAAACAGTACTCAGTTTACTACACCAAATTCTGGAGCACCTCTCCTAGAAAGATGAGATGAGGCAGTTGGGCATGCTCAGCCTAGAGAAGAAAAGGCTCAGGGGAGACCTCACTGTGGCCTTCCAGTACTTAAAGGGAGCTTAAAATCAGGAGGGAGACAGACTTTTTTTTTTTTTTTTTTAACACTGTCTGGTAGTGGTAGGACAAAGGGGAACTGTTTAAAACTAAAGGAGGAAAGATTAGACGTTAGATGAATTTTTTTAACTCAGAAGATGGTAAGGGAGTGGAACAGATTGCCCTGAGAAGCTGTGTATACCCCATCCCTGGAGGTGCTCAAGGCCAGGTTGGATGGGGCTCTGGGCAGCCTAGTGTTTGATTTTGTGGGTGGCAGCTCTGTCCACAGCAGGGGCGCTGGAACTAGATGATCCTTGAGGTCCCTGCCAACCCAAACCATCCTATGATTCTATGAAATTCCATCACTATTGCAGACAGTTAATGACACTTCAAACTTGCTGAGAAATCCTCTTTGAAGTGCCTTGTAGGAATTTGGCCATTCTGTTTTTATGCAACAATCAATTGAAATTAAACAAATGCAGCTTCTGAACTTACAAAAACATGGCTCCATAAAGAATCATTCGGACACCAACATGACCTTGGAACCACCAGGTGAAAAGATGACAGAAACTTGAACTGCTTACACAGAAAAATAAATTAATTACTTATTAATTTCTAAATTACTGTGCAATTAACAGCTCTTTTAGTGTCAGTACTTTTTCTACAGCTCACAAAAACCTCATCTTCTAATGGAAATGTTGGAAGTTGGTGTCTTCAGTTCCTTGCTTGCATTTCAGTGTTACAGAGGACATTGAGAAGTCCTGCAGTGATTTAAGGTGTCATCAAGGAAAAAATGGTAACTGAATTATATGCGACAATAAACACCCTAGCTTCAACCAATCCAGGTAAAAACAGCAGTGAATAGTATCATGGGCTCTACCTTCTGCCTGTGATCACAATACCTAGCCATGGCCTAGGGAGCATTTGTATGCTGGTTTTGATATGTATATAAAAACCTATTCGTTTCACTGTTATTTTATCATGCTAAGTAGAATGAGTTAAGGCAGGTATGCCAGTACATGCCAAATACCTCTGTTTTTATAACAGATTTACTCTAAGATTAAAAGACACACTGACTGTGGTGCTGGAAGCCAGTACAGCCCAGTAGGTATGTGAGCCTTTGGAAACATCTCCCAAAATGGGAAAGTTCTGTAAAGATCTTATGTCTTCGTATATTTAAATGACAGGTATGATACACAAAACCCCTTGCCTATTTATATATATTTATGCAGAGTGTGCATATCTGCAACTGTGTAGACATACATGATCAGTCATCATATAAATTTTAGAAATCTATGTTAGTCATACAATTGGACACCATCATCATTAATAGGTAAATCATGTTGCAAAACTTATATTAATCTGTATCAGCGCTACATAAACTAGCATAGATCACAGAGTTAAGTTCATGTTTGGATTATTTTGGGGGTGGAAATCAAATATTGTTACAATAAAACATTATTTTTCAGGGACAAACAGTAGCAAAACATTATCATCTCAGATAGCTTGATTCAAAAGTATATACTTACTAAATTTCATTGATATAACAAGACCAATTCCCCACGCTCCATTAACTCTCCCCAGAGAGCAAACCAGTTATGGCTCTGTCTCTGACAGTGCTTCAGGACACCTTTCCTGGAGTGAGCCATCTTCTTATGCACCATCTCTGATTATGTAGTCTTCAGAGGCTGTGTCAGAGAATAAGTATATGATAAAACACCACGGAAACCTTATGATGTTTTATTATGCATACTACTTCAGAAAAATCTCTGCCTCTTAGGTGCTACTGTGTAAATGAATCCCCACCAATTCTGAAGAAAACAAGTGAAAATCAAGACTAATACAATTTTCCAAAGGATTGAGCTATATCTGACTCTTCTTTTACTGCAGACAGTGATAAAACTCTCACAAATAATGGAGAGCATAATCCAAGCAATGCTAAGCACTTTGGAAAATCCCTCCTGTATCATTAAGCAAGCTTAATTTAGGTTTACTTTTCTGGGAATATTTGTGCAAAGTATTTTTGTGTACATAAATGTTTGGCAGGGAGTATGTATTCCACTAAGTGCAGCACTCAAACAAATACATTTGCATATAAGCCTGTAAATATCTAGATTAATGCGGATCAGCAGTGGAACTGCTCCTTTGACCACCCTGTCTGTAAAGCAATGTCTTCAAGAAATGTGACCAGAAAAAAAATTAAATGTGAAGCTTGTAGGTCAGCCAATAAATCTGGCTTATGTCTTTCTCTCTTCCTTAGGCAGGAAGGAACTCAGCTATTTTTAAATCTGGTGTCCAGGTACATAGCCAAAAACAAATGCTACTCCTTTTGGAGAAGACAGGAAAAGGTTTTATACTTTCTGTAGATTTCCCAAGCCCTGCTAGTCTCCTCTCTCTTTGTCCTTGGGGTGTTACATACTCTCATCCTAGGATAATTTACTTTCCACAGTTTCTTTTTTTTTTTTTTCCATGTGCTTCTTTTTCCAGTTAGGAAATTGGAATTATACTATGTTAAGTTAAAGAAAAAAAGAAAAAAAAGACTAAATTCTGTATTTGCAGAAGTCAAAATAACATTTGCTTCAGACCATTTATAAACTATTTCCATAACACAAACCTATTCAGATTACTGCCTGTATTAATTTCAAAGAGAAGATACTATCATCAGTATCGTAATTTTTTATAATATAGTCAAGATAGGGAAAGAAAGATTAATCCTGAACACTATTCCAATGATCTGTTGAGGACTTTTCTCCATCACTTCTTTTTCTTTTTTAAAAATTTTTAAGGCCCGACCATGTTTTTGAGATTAAAGTAACACAGTTTTCTTTCCTAAAAAGCATCCATGATTTATCCATCAAGTTATTTCTGCTGTAATTCTATGTCATAAGTTAAGATCTAGATGCAGTTACTCTTCCGAGAGTTTCAAGTGGTAGACAGCTCCAAACATGGGAAGGTAGCATCTCAAGGGCAGCGTACGCTGCCTCCAGCAGAAATATCTAACATCCAGTCAGAAACTAACTCAGATCCAACTGATGCAACTTTTGAATCTCTTCCCACACAGATGTTTTGCCAATTTCAGTGAATTAATAAGATGTTATAGTTGCCAGGGGGGCTTTTGAGGCACGAAACAATGTAATTCTTTTATATTCATGAAGATAAAGGTCCTGTGTACTCCAATATTTTTCAGATAGAGAAAGTTCTATCAGCAATAAGGATGAAAATGCAGAATTAACAAGTTTTTCAGACATGGGGGACTACAATTAAGTGACAGGCTTCTGTGTATGTAACAATAGTGTGGATTCATTACACATAAATAATACTTTACTCCTGGCCTTTTTCCTTGAAAATTAAAAAATAAAAGTCTCAAGCAATTCAGCGAGAGTATTGAAAATCATTAATTAATGATTAAGTATATAGTGGCTTCACAATCAGACTTTCACTGATTTTCAAGACAAAATTTGGAATTAAATTGAATGTATGTGTAGAAGATTGTATCAAAGAAACAACAGAAGCAGCAAAATCCCACAGTGTTTCATTGCAGATTGAAGATTATATTCAGTCTATAAACAGAAGCCAGCATTTATTTACTGGCACATTAATCTGTGCAACATGATTGTTCAGCTACTGACAATCCACAAAAGCTACACTGACCATCAACCTCACACTCTGGCACCAGGTAACAACAGGTCCAAACACAGCAATGCTATACACATACCTTACTGACTATAAATCATCTCCTCTGCCCACAGACTTCACCTAGGCTAGCAGGATCAGAATCGAGCAGCAAAAAAGCTGCTTGACAAGGCAGCAGGAAGGCACTATGTTGGAAGATATCACTGACTTCAACCCACTTAACCATGCCGGGAGACATGAGTATTTCCCCCTTTATGTGTTGAAATTCTTCTCCTTGTGCTAAAGAAAAGGTCAGAGCAGACCTCCAAAATGGATTGAGCCCTTCTGAACAGCAAAAGTTCAAAGCTGTTCTCCCAGACAGAATAGTAAGAGTAAGCCAAAAGGTAGGGCACAAGGTGGTCTGCAGGCCAAACAGACATTTACCAGAGGTCTGAAGAGACTACTAGGTAGGCTGGCAGCAAGCAACCAAGGTGAGATTGTCTGGAGGAGTTGAAAAAGCAGACTGAAGTCTAAATAGAACATTTGAGAGGTTTATACAAAAATGCTTTATGACCCTATATTCTCTAATAAACTTTTCTCATTATAAAAAGGTAATGAAAGGATTCAGTTTAATAAATCCTTTGGTATTTGATATAAAATGTAATACTGAATAATGAGAAAAGAAATGCTCTGCTCTTTTTTTTTTTTTTCTAAATGGATGGTTCCAGAAAATAACTAGAAAAAAATGCATTCAAAAACACTTCTGTACTCTTGTGAAGAACTGAAAACATCTAGATGAAAACATTTTCTACAGTGGGCATAATGAAAGAAAATCTGAAGAGCCCACCCAGGGAACTGTGTGCAGAAAAAGTAGAAAAAGTCTTCACAGGGCAGTTCTCTGTCATAACTTCACATAGCACAGAGATCAGCAGAGAGGCCTGCAATGCTGCAAGTCCCCTGTTCTACTGTTGTCACACAGGAGTATATCACTGCAGCCATTTTACAGGCTCAGAAAAGAAAGGTTGAAGGGAAGTGATGGGAGACACTAACAGCAGAAAGTGATCTGATTTGTTTTCCCCAAAAATCTGGCCTCTCATGTGCATCAGTAACATTTTGCAGTAATTAAATTTTGGAAAAGCACATAAAAATCAAAATGGCCAGTTCTGAGCTGCTTATGCCACCCAAAAGGAATGCATGAGAAATTAAAATCCAAAAGAGAAAAGACAAAAACAATGCATTTCCCATCCATACAGTACAACGTGAAGCATAAAACATTCAGCTCACACCAGGATGCTTCAGGATGCAGTCGTAAAAAATGAGAGTACTCCAGGGAAACAGGCATTCTGGGGGCTACAAAACTTACTAGTTCTATTCCAATTTATTCGAAGATACTGTGTTCTCTCATTGTCCTTTTCAACTCAGAAGAAAGTGCTTAGGCTGTGGTTCCACAGCACAGTAAATTCACTTTTGAGCTCCAACTACCAGACCTTTGTTTCCCATGTGGTGACCATGTGAATTTGAGCCATATTTGTCAGGATAACAGAAATGTAACTGTGTGTCTAATGTTCATCCAGATCCAATTTGTTCTTCTGCAGCCCAGTAAAACACCTATCTCAAATTAACAACAATAACATCAGTAAAACAAATAGCATTCCTAGCTTCGGTCAGAATCCAGAGAATCACAGGGACTTTCTGTAGCTGTACTCCTATCCCGTAACTTGTGTGTAAAGCAGTAATTGCTCTTTATTAGCTCATTCACAGGCAATAACACAGTGACTGATCTAAGACAGAAGGATCAACAAAATCAAGAGATCATAGAAGCGAGCTGGAAAATCCTATTGGCAACAATTATTTTCCATTCTTGTCCTACTGACAACTTTCCTTATACTGTTAGATTTCTTACAGAAAAAAGGTAATTTGCTAAAGAGCAGGACAAAGCATCATGTGGTAATTCAGTTTGAAAGGAACCTCAGGAGGTCACCTGTCCAGCACCCTGTTCAAAGCAGGATCAGTTATTTGACAGGATAGGACTCGCGTGCCCGGGTCAGGGCTGTCTCTTCCAGAGACAATATGGAAGAAGCAGATTCTACAGGAAAGAGTTGACTCTAGTCATCCTCCATCTTCAGTAACTGAGCTACTAGAGGCAGCAGCTGCCTGCACTTTGCTTGAGGGCAGTCCTCCACTTGCTTACCCTTCAAGCTGGAAAACTTGAAGGACTTAGAGCTTTGACTGATTCACACTATTTTTCATTGCTATAATGTTATTTTCCATTCATCCAAAGTACCTCTCTCTGGTGGTTTAAGAATTGCACATTAACTAGAATAATTTCCTGATGTATGTTTTGCTTCCTGGACTGCAGCAAGGTGGCAGCCTTACCTGTCCCAAGTTACAAGTAAGCATGCAGTGACTATATATACACAATGACAAGACAAGACCATTACAAATCATATTCCAGGTATTCAGTGATCCTTACTAAAACAATGCTTTTGTCCAGAGTTTGGGGTTCCCAAAGCACTATACCTCTTTTCTCGAGAAAACAAGGAGACTAGTAGTTCAGAATTTTCAGAATTGAGAAAGGTTGTTGTTGTCCCAGTTGTCCCAACAACTGGGTTGGTTTCAGTTCTGTATAAATCTACATATAGTGAAGAGTGGAGAAGTAGAGAGACTGGAGATATCACCACACCACAGATACCAAAATGTCTAAGATTTGCTATACATCCCATAACAGGTTAGAATTAAACTGGCAAACTTTGACAGGAAATTCAAAAGAGAAAGTCAAATCAAACAGGAAGTAATGATCACACAGCCAAATGTGGCATCAATATAAAAAAAGCCACAGAACAACATTGTGCAGGCACAGAGCTAAGATGAAAGACAGAAAGAAAGTTGGGCTGGTTGAAAAACTTATTCAAATAAGCAACAGATAAGTTGCATCAGACAAACAGTAGATAATCATGCTAAATTCACACTATTTACAGACACATGTAACATACATGCAATTTAGAGTGGCCTAATTCAAAACCTCTGTAAAGAAAAGAACTCGCTGTGCCTTCTTTCTCAGTCCTGCTGTTTTTCCAATAGTACAGATGGGCTGAATTAATATAGGAAAGCTTACATCATTGTATTTTTGACAATAATTTGTCTCTTCAGGAATATAGTGGGTTTGTAAGTTACATCACTCACATTCTCTCTTCAGATTCCTCTAGGAATTATGCAAGTACACAGCTTTCTACCCCCAGCATCTTTGCTAAGCAAGTATTATGCCTATAGATCTGTGTGTCACAATTTTCTTCTAAGGCAGTACAGATGTTAGCTCTCAATGTATTTTTTCTACTTTCGAGGTCATTCAGACCAAGGATCAAGAACAGAAACCTCCATTACTGTGGCCTTTAAAATCTTCAAGAGAATACTTTTTGCCAGATCTCTTTTTTTCAGAATATTTTGTTCTTTTTTGCAGCATTAAGTCCACAAGGTAAAGACAGGTGATGAGCTCAACTGTCCACAGCTGCGTTGTGATAAATGAAGTTAATCACATCAGTACCTTCTCCTAATCCCTTTGACATCAAATAGCTATACAAGGTCATCACACAACCTGGAAAGGATGGAATATGCCTTAAGCAAAATTCCTCTAAATAGTATGTCCCACTACAGAACAGCTCACAAAGGCTGCATCTGAACATCTCCTAACAGGTACCCAAACAGACACCAACGTTTCAATAAGCCACTCAAGGAAAATATGTAAACAAGGTCTGAGAAACTTTACTTTTTGTTATCAAACATACATTTCTGGAATATTGTATCTGGAATATTCAGATAAATGTGGTTCCTGAGTTTTGCAATATCTGTGTGGTCCAAATGATAAAGGATTAAGGTGTTTTTTCAAAAAAAGATCTGTGAGGGACACTAAAGCAGCCATGCAAAAGACAATGAGAAATGACTTGCAACTAATTAGGGAATCAGGCAGTTTAGATGTATTTTATTCATCTTTTAAGTCATCAAATCTTGGAAAATTTTCTCCATGACTGCCACAACTCCACACAATTTTCTTTTTCTAAATGAGCATCTTTTGAAAGCTCATTATTTAGGAAAAAAAAAATTTTTTTTGCAAGGTTTCTGATTGCAGTATTTTTAATAGGATAATATATACCATACAAGGTTCTCTTAACAGCATTAGCTCACAGTCAAAGCATGGAAGTTCCACATTTAAAAATAAATAAATTAATTAATACAACAGGTATGTGCATCAGTAAGACACCTCTGAAATGGGAGAAGGATGGTTATGGCTGCAGGAGAAAAGCCCAGAGATGCACATGAGAACTGTTTTCTGGATAGGGAGAGAACTTGTGGCAGCCCGTGTGATGCTGCATTTTATGTAGCCTAACCCAGTTAGGATGTGAAACATCCTGATCCATTCTGTGTTAACTTGCAGATGAGACTGAATCCTTTCTTCTAAGTTACAACTAAGGACAACTGTGCTCATCATTTCTCTTTGCACAATTACTAGGAAAAATGTACCTTCCAAAATCTTTCTTGAAGCTCTTTTAAGTCCTCCCTAGCACAATTTTCCACTTTTTGCTATTTGATCTGGACTACAGGGGATTAGCGGGCTCTACTGAAATATCCCAGCTAGCAAGAAATGAAGCTAATTTCGCCAGAGTTAATAGAACAAGTTTCATGTGTACAGGAATTGCTTTCATTCATATTCAGACCATTAACTAGTATTCTTTAATTTGAACTCTCAGTTGCAATTGTCATTACCTACGATTATTTTTATTTTCAACTGAGTAAATGGAAACTGTTTCATGGAGCAGCAATAAAAAATGTGATGTGATGAAGTATCTGCCTTATGTTTATCTGTTTTTACTAAAAAGGCATCTTGTTTGTTATATAGTGTTATTAGAAGTAACGTATGTATTAAACCAGAAAAAAGTCTGAATTTATCTTCTCCTATAGGGTATTCTGACACAGGAGTACCACATGAGGTATGAAGTTGCAAGGTTCTATTCATTCTTCAAGGCTAGGCTGGAGCAGCCTGGTCTAGAGGGAGGTCCCCCTGACAATATCAGGGGGGTTGGAACTAGATGATCTTAAAGGTCTCTTCCAACCCAAACCATTCTATGATTCTTCCTCAAAAAGCAGGAATAGGAAATTGCTGAGAATCCTGAAAGCCATATGAATAAAACTACATTTTGATTTTCTAGAAGTCCTGGAATAAGGCATTAAAAAAAAAAAAAAAAAGAAGTGGCATAACATTCAGTAACTTGTTTCATTGTCTTTTCAAGCTATTAAGTATACTAAAGCAGTAAGGATTTAGTGCATTCCACTTGAGAAATTGTAACAGAAAGCTTTTTAAAAAAGGAGAAGAAGAAAAATAAAAAAGCAAAACTGCACAGACATAGTCAGCTTAGCACTGGCAGAAAACGATTCACTTGTATTAGTACAGATTCTATCTCAGGATAAAATGACAATTCATTACATTCCATGGACTTTGAAGCTCAGTCTAACAAACACAGACTTAGCCATCTAATTTAGTACAGGGAAATTCCATCTTGTCTAAGATGATCTATGTGTTTAAATGCCCGTCTGTTTCCTGCACACAGAGACCACATAACAGTTCTGGAGGCTAGTATACAAAATACTACACTATGAACTGTTTTAGCTGCAATTTTTATGTAATAATTGTCTACAGGCCTCGCACACTAGATCTTCTGGTGCAAACAATCTTTCATGTCTACCCCTTAAAAGGCAACAAACAGGTTATCCCCTGTATCTTGGGATACAGATGCTGGAACATTCACTGTATTCCTGTCTCATACGCTAATTTAACCAAAGTGGTTAACTATAGTGTCCATCATATTTCCTTATTGCAAGGACTCGTTTTGCTGAATAAATGCAGTTCTATAACAAAGAAGTATTTAACAACACTGCATTCAAATCTGGCTGTTTCTTTAAGCCAGCTTTAACACTAGTCTCTGCATGAGCTTCTTACTAAACATACTCTAAAATGTAACTTAGGATTCAAAAGTACATGTTTTTTATTTTTCCTTCTTATGGAAAGAAGCATTTAGATGAGGCCTGTAGCTACAAACTGTTTACATCACTTTTTGGTTAACCTATTTGCTCATGCCCTTTAACTGTGGCTTATCCGCCTGTCACTGTCTCATGTTCTGGTCTATTGCTCTATGTTTCCCAAGCCTTTTTACTAGCTGAGGGAAACTAACCTTTATGTCACTAGATCGATCTGTTTATTTTTAGGGCGAAGTCTTTGTTGTCGTCACTGCTTTGCCTCCTGCAGCAGACAAGCATTTATCAGCTCCTGTTAGGCATCTGGAAAAGATCCCAAGCACGTAAGGTGAGCCTTCTCCCTCTGAACTCTGTTCATCATTCTTAGTCCAGACATTTCGTAGTGTAAATCCATATAACTCTACTGGAAAACCGGTAAACATTTTATAAGGATTTACGCTGAATTTCACCAGATGAAGGCCCATCCTCCTGAGGTTTTATTAGGTATTTGAGTCCTTCAGTCCTCTCTTGTGCTTACATTTCCCATAATATTCTGCTGTATTCATTTCATCCCTCCCTGTACACACAGAACTACAGCAAGAATTGTTCTTTAGCCACACTGCATAAAAAAAAAGGCACAGTTTGTTTAGACCAAAATACTTCCTTCCTAAGGCTATGTTTACATTAGTCTTTGTGAGCTGCAGATTTACTGCTCCTTTGGTGAAAAAATACTTAGACTTGAGGAAATTTTGTACCTAGCTGCAGTGAGTCCCTGCAAATGTACATAACTTTTCCTGTCAAATCCTTCTAGCTTGCATTCAACTGGAATTTGGGTGAAAATACAGAAGATACCTGTCTTTTACTGTCCACCACAGCTATAACTTTCCAAAACCTTCCCTATTTCCTAAGACTTACACATTTTCTTGCAGATACATTAAAAGTTTAAGTTACAGACCTTAGAGTCCATACCTTATTTTATTTGTATAGCTGAAAGAAACCAATGTGTCTATCCAAGATGGCCTTCTCCATTTGACAGACCACAGAACGTGACTAAGTTTTGCGTTACAGCTACAGCTTCTAAACAAGTTGTGACATGTTTTTCAGAAAGAGGACTACTTCTGATTTTAAAAAATTAAGCAAAGAAGAAATCATTCACTCTCTGTGATTTTTCACATGCATTTTCGACACACCTGCATAATGTCTACGCCCATAAAATTATTATGGCTGGAGCATAAACAGTACTGTAAGCCCAATTAATAGCAAAAAAGGGGTGGTCTACATGCAATTGAATGATACCTTTAACAATAAGTTGAGTTTCTCATCTGGAATTCAGGTCACACCCAGACAGAATACTAATATGATTTCAATTCCACATAAAACTCACAGTATTTTCTATTCACTACATACATAGTACATACATCATGATTTATAAGCATACTCTTACCACCTTCGTGCTTCACACTACTGCACAAGGCTAAGCTGTACAAGCTGGCTTAGTGCCTTCTGCAAGTGCTCTCAACACCACTAAGCTTTCTCAATACACAATCTAATAAATTCAGCTGTAAAAGGACATTAAAGCGACCAAATACAAAACACTCTCTGGAGAAATAGGATTCACTTCCACAAATTTCCTACAAGGCAAGCTTTCTAAAAACTGCTTCTCAGCTTACTCAACTGTCAAACAACACACTTACCACACTGCCAGCAAAATCCACATTATTATTTACAAAGTAGAGATGCAACGTTTTGCCACGCTGACATATAGGATACCAGCTCTTCATTCTGCCACAGATTTTCAGTGTGAATTTAAGTAAGTTGTAGATTTGTTGTGTCACAGTCCTTCAGTTCTAAAATGAAAATGATTTCTTTTTATCCTCTTCTAATTAGCAAGATATGCAGTCATAAGGCAATACCTCAGAAGCTATAAATATAATTTCTTCTATATCCTGAATAAGAAATATATCTTAAAATCATAGGATCATAGAACATTAAGGTTGGAAGAGACCACTAAGATCATCCAGTCCAGCCACGAACCCAACTCCACCATGCTCACTAACCTACATCCCTCAGTACGGCATCCCCACATTTACTGAACACCGCTAGGGATGTTGACTCCACCACCTCCATGGGTAGCCTGTTCCAATGCCTGACCACTCCTTTGGAGAAGAAATTTTTCCTAATATCCAACCTGAACAACTTCTGCCATGACTTGAGGCCATTCCCTCTCATCCTATCACTAATTACCTGGGAAAAGAACCTTCCTACTCCCAGGCAGATCAACAATTCTCCCATCTTGGTATTATCTGAAAACTTACTGAAGATGCACTCAAACTCCTCATCCAGATCATGAATAAATATATTATAAACAGGACCAGCTCCAGTACTGACCCCTGGGGAACACCTCCAGTGCGAGCAGGATTTAATTCCATTCACTACTACCCTCTGGGCCCTGCCTTTCAGCCAGTTCTTTACCCAGTAGAGTGTACCTGTCCAAGCCACAGGCTGTCAGCTTCTACAAGAGAATACTGCAGAAGACAGTATAAAAGGCTTTGCTGAAGTCTAGGTAGACTAATCAGAAGTCTAGGTAGACTACATCAACAGCCTTTCTTTCATCCACCAGGTGAGACAATCATAGAAGGAAATCAGGTTGGCCAAGCAGGACCTGCCTTCCATGAAACAATGCCGGCTGGGCCTGATCACCCATTAACCCCACACATGCCACACGATCATCAAAGTCAAGATGATCTGCTCCATTATCATCCCTAATACCAAGGTCAGGCTGACAGACCTGTAGCTATCTGCATCTCAGAACCACTTTCTGACACAAACAGAAGGAAAGAGTAAGAGTTCTGAGTTCAAACTTAGATACTTATGTCTGTATTCACACAACACCTAAGTTTTTAGAAGTAAAGTGAATTCAGAAGTTCTCCTTTGCCTTTTTTCACAGGCTCAGGATGTCCACCATTTGCTACTCTCTAAACAGTGACAATCTCTTTTTCAATTAATTCAGACAGTGAATAAGCTGCCTAAGGTGAGATGGGATGCCTGCTTCCTCTCCCCAAAACATATTAGAAAACTGTTCCAACAAGTGAAGGCATGAGATTTTTAATAAAGCTTTCAAAATAGAGTTCTGATGCTACACATATGTAAATAATGCAGCCTCTTATATTTAGATGTGTAGTTTTAAAACGGTAGCCTCCTACCTGAGAGTGGGATTCCTCTGGCCAAGAAATTTCAAGCATTCTGGAGAACTGAATCAGCTCTGTTGAGTTCACCTTCACAAAAAAATAACCGTTTCTCAATCCTCTCTAAATCTCTACTTTAATTGGATCTAGGCCTTAATAAGCATTGTCTTACAGTGTTGTCTGAGCAGTATTGTTATACAAACTTTTAGATATTTAATACTGGTTTTAAAACATTTGTAGTTTCCCAGTTACAGGATCGCTCACTGCAGCTGCACACCACACTTTGTGCAGAAGTAAATTCTCCATTACTAATAGGTCAGATCATAAAAAAGCCCATTTGTCATAATTCCCTAGATTCCTCCATTGCTGCTGAAGTGCCTAAGTGAAAAGTGTGAATACTGAGAATCAGTCTGAAGTATTCACATCCTGAAGTCTGAACAGCACACAAAGACCATGTGCTTCATCACAAAGGTACTGGAGCAAGCTGCCTCCTCCCACTAGTCCAGTGGTCCTTGGAGACCCTAGCTTGCAAATGTGAGCCTAGAGAGGCCATCCGTCACCTCTGAAGCCTCCTGCATGCATTGATCTATTATCCCAACCTCTCAGTTTTCACAGTGTCTCTTTTGTTCCTCGGGTAATCAGTGGTTTACTGAAGTATTCCTTGCTTAAATATGAATCTTACCTGTGGAAAACCAGATTTTTCTAAAACTTACATTCCCCAAAATCAAAGTTATCCTGGATTTAAAATGGAGAACACTTATGCAGAATGCTTCCATTGGGGTTTTGCTGGTGACAAAACAGCAAAGGAAGAAATCAGGTAGGAATATTCAAGAATTAATCAAAAGCATGAGATGCCTTCTTCAGTTACTCAAAGGCTGAAGGCCATCCCAGAGCAACTTATCTGATTGCATTTTTGGCCTTTGGTTTTCATTCATGTATGCACTTAACTGCGTGCTACTGATTAAAGAATCTATTCCATCATATATTATTCCCTTGTAAGCTTATGTGAAATATTAACAACAACCATAAGAAAATATTGTAGCACCAAATGTTTTATCCCTTGGGCATGCTGCACACTGAAGAACTTCACTGTCACTGTGTGTGTACTGTGCAGAAAAAAAAGAGTCCGAAAAGCATTTTGACTGTGACCATGGGATTGAAGCTACTGGTCAAGTGTTTTCAAACTAAAGCATTTGAAAGACATTCTGAAGAATAATCAACTCTGTTAATATTTACACAGTGATTGGTCCAATCAGAATTAGGGTCCTGAAAGGAAAAGCATCCTTTGGGCTCTGTGGCACAAATACTTCCAAGTGCATATGATTCAGAAATAGTTCTTGACAACTACAATAATTTTTCTGGGAATGTGTCTTTTAACTGTAAGCCACTCCTCAGAAAAAGGCTATCTTCATATCTATTTGTTCAGCACTACTGTAAGGCAGCTTACAACAGCACAAATGATAACTTCTCATTTGCAAATTACTCAAGACAAATCCAGATGGAGGGGCATCAGTGGAGCCTTGCAATAATCAGCCATATCCCCTACCAACAGCAAGAGACTTCAGGATTTACAGACAAGAGTCTGTGGCTAACACTGTTGTTTTATTTTCTTTTCATGAGCATAACAATGTGGGTGGTGATGCTGATGAAGAATCATGGTTAATTCCTTTTATTCATTAAATCCTGCCTAACTGAGGGAAGACCAGCTGTTCCAGGAGTAAACATTAGCTGTTCTGAATGAAGCTTTGAAGGGTACTTCAGACTTCCTTTCACAGAAATTCAACCAGTACAGTATTTCACCAACCTGCATTGAGTGAAATAGCTTAAAGGTTTCTTCCTTATCCTGCCTACCAGGAACAAATGGCTGTGGAAAAACCCGACATCTGTACTGGTTGAAGGGAAAGCACTATCTGCCATATATTTATTTCTTCAATTTCAGAGACACAGTTTATCCCCTTCAGTGATCCAAGGGAGATTGATAATCAAACTGTCCTATTTATGTGCCCATTATGTCCTTGCACAAATCTCCAATCCTTTTTAGCTTCACTTAGTGCTGTCTCATCCTCCAATTTAAAATTATGCACAAAAGGAAGCTACCACAAGGTACTGAGCCAGTAGAAATACAAAGGCTACATTCACTTTTTCTCTAACGTGGGAAATATGAAAGCAAAGTGCTCCTTATATATTCAGTTTCTAAAATGATAATAGCTTACGTAACTGGATACCTCAATCGTTTTTATAGATGCTGACAGAAAGATTCTTCCCTTTACAGTAATATACATAATTGAGCACTTCTGGATCCAGCTACAGAAATACGGACAAGTGCCGACACCCATTTTTCATCATTTGTCTTCACTCCAAAATGTGTCTGTGGCTGAGCTGGCTCTATAGGATCGACAGAACAAATATGATGCTGGCCATTATTTGACAGTTAGAGTACACCAGGACAAAACACATGAAACATCTTGCTATATTTCACTACAATTAAAACTTATTGGAACCAGAACCGATGCTGTATTAATGAATCCAAATCTTTACTACTGTGGTATTGGAACAGACAACTTCCAGAAGAGGAAATGGGAAGGCAGCCATCAACCTCAAGAAGACAGAAAAAGAAATACATTTTCTGGAAAATCCTAACGAGGACACTGAAAGAGTGCTCAATCAAATGAAGATCTGCCAATAGACAAAAGGAAAGGGAAGCCTCAGAAGCCTTCCTACCAGATTCCAAACACCTTTTGTTTTCTTAAATTAAGGACAAGTGATAATATTTTGCACAAGAAAATGATTTTTTCTCCCCTACAACTCTTTGGTACAAATCTTTGTTTAATGACACTTCTTATTAACATTCTTTTATGGATACTTTGCAAGGGAGTAGTGAGAAATGAATGAGACATACTGCAGACATGAATGGTTTATGTTACAAATAGCTAAAAATCTCCAAATCAAAAGGTAGATCAGTTGCTTATAGCTCTCCTAACTTGCTGAATTCTGTAATTATTTAAAGGGATTCATAAACCAAGTATTGATAATTTATTAAACACTACAATTACTGGATGGGAAGTTTTCTAATACAAAAACCCCATAAGCGTTCATGAAAAGCTTCACCTCAGGAACAACCAGTTATAAGCCCCCCCAACTTAGTATGGGGTGAGAGGCCATGTCTTAGATAACAGGTCCCAGACATGCTAGGATTTTAAGATAATCACCAACAGCTTGAGTTGCACCTAGATGAGAACAGAAAACTAGCGTCAGAACATCAGAGCAAGCATTATCCTCTCACGGAAGCTCAGCTCACAGATGGGAGTGCTGTGTAATACCTGCAAATTCTTCATAGATTGGCTTTAACTAGAACCTAACTTTGCCACAGGAAGGATAGATGGCCATTACATACACTGTATGTACAATCCAAGTCTCCTGCCCAGCTGTAGACGATGAAAGACTACTGCTTATTGGTGCTACTCCAAATTTCAGGGGCAGTGACAGACTTTCAAAATGCAAAATTTAATTGTGGTGAGAAGTATACTTATGACATGAGAAGGCTGAGAACTGCAGTCAGCTTGAACAGGTCTATCCTAACTCCTTTTTGACAACTCACTATAGGTATTTAAAATCATTTCTCCATTCATGGTCCCAGGATTTTCTCATGCAATACAAAGATTACAGTAATGCAAGAGCCACATCTTACGGGCATTTAGTTTACATTTGTACTAAAAATTTAGCAGTACCTCCCTGTTCCCAGTTCTGTTCTCCACTCTGACTCAGACTTCATCAGTATAGGCTCATCTATGCACTGGTCCCTTCCTCTATCTCTTAATTTCAAGGCATTGGAAACACAGGTGCAAAGCCCATAAAGGAGCCCCAGCATCCTCCAGTAGACACTTTTTATGAATGATAGCACTAGAATGCATTCCTTAGTTTTCTTCAGCCTGACAGTACAGGCACAGCCAGAGAGGTTCCTTCACAATGACTACTTTGGAGCTAGAAGTTATCTTGTATTTTCATGATATATGAACTGATATTCCAGCCTGCATTTTTGAACACCTTGGAATGCAGCAGTAAGAGATTTAAGAATAAAGCCAGAATTAAATGTGAAATAAGCGACGTATCTACTTTTTGTTTCAAAACATGCTGACCTGCACCCAGTCCTGTACTCTCCAAGACACTACATTAGCTTCCATTCCCAAAAGGGATTAATTGTATCCCATCTCTAAACATTTTTTCCATCATGTCTCCAAGCAAAAAAACCATCACTGTCGCAGCTAGATCCTTACCTGGTCAGAAAACAGTGGCCAAATTCAACCCTGAGCACATAAAATTCATAAATTACAAGTGTGAGACCATAATTTTTTTAGGCAAAATTCTAAGACTGGAGAATCTATTTTTTCTTTTTAACAGGATAAAAATTAAAATGTTAGTTTAATGACACTGCAGTTTGAAGTCTTCTTCAAAGTTTCCTGGAAAGTGCACAAGCAAGAAAAAATTAAAATAAAACAGGAAAAAAAGAGCTGCATGAAAATCTGGAAATGAGAGCCTCTAGAGAAAACCATTGGTTGTCTAATAATAACGTACATTTGAGCAAACAGAAATCACTGTCTATTTCTTACTTGTACAGATTATACGTAAGCAAAACCAGAGCTCCAGGTACCTAATTGAAGTGAAGAGCAGACCTTCGGTGAAAGAACAATAAAACAAGAAGGGAAGCTAGTGACTCACTGTGGAGCGAATACAGAACCAATTCACTAACACAGAAATTCCTTCCCAGGGATCTACCTGACAGGGCTAGATCTGTTCTACAACACGTGCACCATTTTGTCTCTTTACCAGCCATTCAAAGCCAGTTGATGCTGAATTTCTTCAGTCTGTTTAGAAGATACTGACCACTTAAATTTCACTCAGAAACTCACTATTTGTTCTTTCTTCCTATTGTCTTCCAATAGAAAGTAACTTATTTTACATTGAGGGTGCACAGACTCACTCTGTATGTATGAAAAAGTGTTGGAACTCAACAACTTCAGAAGAATGCAGGACGAAGAAGAAAATCTAACACAATGTAAATAATCTGAAGAAAACATGCATATTCGACATCAAAAGAGCATCAAATACGCTTGCAAGAAAATAGAGAAAAAGATAAAAGTCAGCATACTCGAACATGACTGTTTTGAAGAGTTCATTGAGGCTTTAACCCTAGAATTTGCCTTCAAAGTTGCAGTTACCCAGAAAATCAAAATTTATCCAGAGAATATATGGGTCCTTTCTCTGCCCTGTAATTGCATTCTTGACATCACAAGACCCATGGCCACATCAGCAGCAAACCTTTAAGAACAAGTCAGGAAAAAAATGGAAGTTTTCTTGCATTATTCTACTCAACCATTTTTAAATAGAATCCTTTTACAAACGTAACTAGCAATTGCTCTCTGGTGTGTTTTCCAGTAAGAATGCGTCCTCATTACTCAACAGGCAAATCTATTAATTAAAAATAATAGCATGATTTCAATTTAAAATGTATAGTTTAAAATGTATGCACAGATACTTTTTTTCTTTTAAGTACTTCAGAAGTGTTGCACCTTTTCCGAGGCACACTACGGAGAGAAGTACCAAATGAGGCTTTGCTGTGTATCACTGCCATCTAGTGGAGTTATCATTTGGACTGTGACTCCAATATCGGTTTAAACACAACAGTATTGTTCCGGTTTTGCTCTAATTTTGGTTAGAAATTATTTCATTTCACAGCTCTTATTGTGTGGTGTAGGTCTTCAAAATCAGGAAGAAATTCCAGTTTATATGGTGTGTTAAATGTATCACAATAATGTGAGATTTATTTACTTTGCAAACTGTTACAACTATAAATTGCCCATAGGAGAATGGCAATAATTTTTGGACAGGATTTTTTCCGTGAAGATGAAAAGCTATGTACGTTAGAAAACCATTTATACTATTAAAACAGAATTAACAGTCATACACTTCACTACATGCCTATGTCATTTGCATTAAATGAGATTCAATAGCTTGTACAAAGATAGTCATTTCAGTCACTGCTGTTGCTTTCAGTTGCTTATGGTAAGCTTTCCATGAGTGCCTGATTAGGAAAAGCTTCTGACAATGATAGTAATTTAGGAAACATAAATGCAAAATGTGTTGCATCATTATTACAAGTGGACATGCCTGACTGGCAAAGGAAAGGTTGTATTCACTGTATGAAGCACCCCAGTGGTACTGCTAGCCTGCTTTGAGTATCCTGCTCCTTTGAGTAAATGAATCTGGCCCTGTATTGACAACATAAGCCTGAATAAAAGAGGATTTGAGAAAGACTAGTATTTCAGTGGCAGCTAAGTTGGTTGCTCCAAAAGTAATGCCTCCTATATTTTTTCTTTCCCATGGAAACTAAAATAGCTACAAAGAATACAATAACACTATTTGATTGAGCAAATTCTCAGCTACAGAGCACTTCTTTTCAACATAGCCACTGCCATTAGCTATACACTTTTGCCAATAATGAACTAGAGCCTGCATGCCACGGTTATAAATATCTGCACCAGTGGAGGTGACCCGCTGTCACTACTGCTGAAATGCACCACCCACCACCTCACTGTGCTCACATCCACTGGTTGGTCTCCACCAATGGTCAGCAAGTACTAATGAATGTCAATGGGTACCATTATTTCTGCATGGAGGCATTCAGTGACATTCCCTTGCTTCATATGCACTTTCACATCAGATGTCATCCTGTGAAATTGACCCTCTGCTGCCACCTGTCACACAGCAACAGAATGGAACAGAATATTAGTGGGAAGGTTCAACCCTTACTGCAACACCAACATCCGCCTCTGATGTCATAGGTCAACATAACAAAACAGGAGACATTATTTCAGAGCAGCTCCCATATACAAGTAAAAGTTAGATCTTGGGAGAAGGTGTAGAATCTAAGAAGCAGGCTGATAACACTTAAAAGTAATAAATGCAACCACCATAGCCTAATACCACAGTCCAAGCTGCGCCTTCATTTCTTTTATGCTCTAGAGTTTTTGGAGGTACTACAGTCCAGTACATGGCTTAAAGTAATTTATAAGCCCATGGCAGGGGTCAATATCAAGTAAATCTACATCAGAAACCGTGCTCCTAACAGGGAACCTCATAAAGGTAAACTGGGAAAAAAAGAAGGAAAAAAAAGTTATTCAGCATATTACAAAGCCCACACTCTAAGGAGGTCATTGAATTCAAATAAATTTCATAGGCTTTTCCTACGCTATAATTTAGGTGCAGTTAACATGCCCCAGAATACCAATAATGGCTAGATGCAGAGGTCATTTATTAACGTTGTATCAATAGGATCTTTATGAGATTCAGGCCCCTTCTTCAAGATACACCCCATGCCAACAATTCAGAATATCAGTACCGTGCAGAAACCCACCTCAGTGCAGTCGTTTATTTCAGACATCTGACTAAGCAATACAAAGTTAGCAAATGTCTTTGGGAGATACTCAACCTTCTGCTTCCATTTCAAGCCAAAACTAACTTCATACTTGCTGGGAGAAGGAAAAGGCTGCCTTCCCCCAGACACAAGAGGTTTTCATATGAAGTATGATAGCATCGCATTTCTTCTGAATAGTAACTGAGTTCAGTTTAATGTTCATTTCTTCTTTGCCCGGGGTTCATCGTTTCAGTGAAACAATGATGTTTTGTTCTGCTTACAATGGATCTGACAGTTTTCTGATATTTCAACAAAACTGAATGTAAGAGGATAAAAAATTAGTTTAACAAACCATGTAATTGTTTAATTGACTATATCCCCCCTACGTAACATCGATTTTACTACTATTTCAACTGGCTTTTCAATGAACTTGAGATAATATTATTTAAGTACACAAGATAAAAGTATTTCCAGACAAATTAATACAGAAAAGCCTAACTCATTTGTTGAAAAATCTTCACTCACAGCAGTGGAGCACCAAGGTCAAAAGGCTTCATACCATCAGCTGGTGAGTGCTCCACTGTTTCCGGCTCTGAAAGATCCAGTAAATATTCTTCGAGGATCACCTGTGTGAGAAAGATTCAGAGTATTCATACCGGGCAGTGCTGTCCTTTCGTCTCACCATTTCAGACAGTCAGGTGAGTTAAATGGCTTTCAGATATCACACAGATTACAATGGAGAATTCCATTTAAGCAGTCAATAAAGTGATCACTTTGGCTGGACAAAACAACTACGTAAAATAAGATTTGGCCTAGAGATCTAAACTGACGCTCTTTTAGACTAATCATTTCGGACTTGAAAGTATGTAGGTACTAAAACACTTTGCTCATAAATACATTACTTTTTAAGTAATGCACTTCAGTAAAACGCAGCACTCTGCTTATAAAGACATCTCCCACACCCAGCAATTTCTAGTGAGCTGCTACATCTTGTTTCCTTCACCCCCACCTAACGCACATCAGGAGGCAGATACAGATAGCAAATATGGGGCATAATAGGCATTAAATGAAGACCTCCCAGCTGTCTCCTGACAGTTTCATTGCAAAATGATGACATTTGCATATCCTGTTAATAACAAAAAAAAAGAAACTATACAACTCTGGTCTGCAGATTTTTTTTTTAAAAAAAAAGAGAGAGAGACAAAGTCCTATGATATATCTGGGAGGTTGGGGTGGCGTCTTGACTTATTTGCATGTATGGATAACTTTATTAGGATTGCTATGATGCTTCCTAAAGGCATAATGTTTTATTTCTTAACAGTCATTCTCACTGAAAACTGATAGTTCACTTTGAAAGCAGATTTATACTGCAGCCTCTTCATTTAAACCTTATGTAAAGACATAAAATCTTTATGTTCACACACATTTGAGCTCCTACCTTCACGCATTTATAGCATGCTACATTTCCCAGTTTTCCCATATTTAATGTTTTACAGCCCGTTCTCCAGATTCAGATAGTAAAAGGTTTGAAGACCAGAAAGCAGGCAGCAGCTCAGTACTTTAATTAGAAATGGACAAGCACAGAAATCTCCAACCTGTTCAGCTGTACAGACATACTAGCAAAACCATCCAACAGAATAAGAGCAATCTGGTCTATGACTTCTACTAAAACATTTTAGTTTACAGAGTGCAAAATCAAAAAAATGAATCCTTGTTGGGTCAGGCACTGTCTCATCAGTATTGAGAAATAACACCACAAGAAAAAAAAAGAGAAGGAACTATAAGCTGAATAGAAAAAGCTCAGGGTAGGAAGAAATAGCTATTCCTGTATTCTAAGCAGGCTTCACTTTCATTCCCTCAGATCTGTGTCTCCCAGTCAAAATGCGTGACACTTTTTGCAGCAGGTGATAGCATGGTGGTATTAGTATTTTAGCATGTACCTGACAGGAACTTGTCCACATATTTGTTCATAAGGAGTTGTCAAAAATAGCTTACTAACCTATTTCACAGTTTGTGAAGTTTGACAATTGCTCCACAACCTTTCCCATTCACTCTCTCTTTCTGTCTCTCCCCTCACCAATCACACTGTATTTCCTGACGCAAAACATTAGATAGTATCATCAGCTGGGGACCTCAAGATAACCATCCGATAGCAACCTGCTGTGTACTTTGCAGTATACTTGAGACATTTGTCTAACCCAGTGTCCTGCCTGTTCTGAAGCAACCTTCATGGTCTACCACCTGAGGGCAAAACATGCTGTTACTTCCCCATTCTTGGATATATGGCAGGCATGCTCCCAACTTGCATGCATACCAGCCACATGTGACTGACTTGCAGATTCCCCACTACCCCCCAATGTATGTGATGGAGTATGACTGGGAAAATGGACACCACAGCCTGGATCTTGTCCAGGAGTTAAGGGCTCAAAAAGCAGGTAGGCAAGAACTGACAGAAGCTGCAGAGATTATCTTGGGGAGCTTCATCTGGCCCTCAGCCTGAAGCCTACTCCTTAAAATACTTCACTGAAGTTGTCCTTCAGTCATTTTGCATTGATCGTGCTTTCCAAACCATTTTTACTAGTTGCTATCCTTGCAGTTCTCTCTCTCATTCTACCTTTATTTTAAATTATGGTGCCTCAAAATAAAGAATAATAGAATCATTAACGTTGGAAAAGACCTCTAAGATCATCTAGTCCAACCATAATGACCTAGCAGCATCACTGATACTTCACAAGTGCTCAGTAGAGCATGGCAATTACTGTTCAGGAGTCATTCTTTCCAATACGTCTCTGAACAAGATTTTTCCTCTGCTGTAACAGAACAATGCTGAGTACAGTTCAGTTTGCAAATCCCTCTGGCTCCTAGTTCTTTCTCTGAGCTATTGCTCACCAGAACATTACATATACACATGCTTATACAGCAGGTTTAGACATTAAAATAACTTATACAAATTCCTCATGTTTATACAGAAAGTCAGGATGAGATCTCAGTCAGTTGAGATTCCATGCCCAACTAGTAACAGCAGCTAGCTCTAAACTGCAGCTTCATTCTTCACAGTTGCACACTGTGGTCCTGAGGTTTTGAAGAGAGTACTGAATACAATAGGATACTGCATTCCCTTACCTTTAAATTAAGGCTCCTTTCTGACAGAAATCAGGGGGTACGGGCTATTTGGAAGGTTGGCCCCAGTGTGCAAAAAGGATATAAATCTGCTGTCTTCCTGGAAGAGGGGTCCTTCATGGGCCCCCATGTTTTAAACACAACCAACCAGCCAGGACTTCTAACTTAGCACACAGTACTGTGTTTTAGTCAACAGCACTTTCCCATATAACATGACAAATCAAAACAGTTAATTGCAAAAGTTATTAGTGCAGTGAAATAAGGCAGACTACAGTGCACAGATCCTAAGCAGCACTATATATTCACTCCCATATTGTGTTTAACAGTGCAGTATCTGCAGACACACAATGTTTAATTCATAGCAATACAGCCAAAACCACTAAGATTACAATAACAACTGAGAAATCTCTGCAAGTTTCATTTTTTCCCCTTGACTTCCCATCTCCTCAGCTCACCTGGTGTTTCACTTGCCAGTGGGAAACCAGTGTACAACAGGTATTTCATAGCAAGAACAGAAAGAGCTGTTCAGAACAACCTAACCCACACGAGTGGAAAGCACACACTTGGAAAAAGTATCTCTATACTGTAGGCACAAGCCCCCTTCATTACACAAGCATAACTTCTTGGGCTAGGGTACAGAGTTATAAATGTCAGATAATTGGCTTATCATGCAAAAAAAAGAATCAATGAATTGCTGATTTATTACTACATGAGCTCATCCATCTATCCAATCAAACAAACACAAATAAAAACAAAAAAAAACACACTATGTTTAATTAGGTTTAATTACTGTTTGCCTAAAACAAGTTTTATTCTTTACTCTCTTTCCAATGTTATGTTACCATGAAATGTCATTACTTCTCCAAAGAACTAAGGTTAAGCTCTCAAGCCTTTTCTCCTGACTTTTCAATCACACTGATGAGTCCTACAAAATAGTAGCAACTGAATACACAAATGTCGCAGGTGAAGCTGTAGAACTGGAAAAGCACAGAAAAGGGCACTAGGAAATGAAATGGTTATGGACAAATAAATCCTAAACTGACATCTTGTGCCTCTTTAGTCTTTTAGTCTTGGCTGAAGGTAAGAGGGTAAAATCAAAGTAGAACCCACAGCTCAATGGCTTCTAGTCTGAGTGAGGGCTTTGTTTGTGCACCTTTTGGCCAGAACACTACAGCTCCACTCTCTGAGCCCAGTTTCTGACAGACAGAATCGTATCTTATTTCTAAATAGTTATTTTAAAAGGACAGACCGATTTACGCTGTAAGGACTTACTCTGATATGGACTTCTCTCTCATTTCAATAAAAACTCTTTGTGAGGACTTTTGACTGAGCAACCTTCTGAAAGAAGCCTTTCAGAATTACAAGCCCCCTTCCTCACACCGTACTTTGGCAGGAGTGAGTGAACAAACGCAAATTGGCTCTGGGGCAGGCTTACGAACACTGGCTTTGGGTACTCCTTGTAATTTGCCTTTAGATTTTGTTGCAGTAAGTTTTCACGCAAGTGCTCACAGATTTGGGGGCAATGATGTACAGCAGCTTGAGGCAGTTAGCTGTGGATTGGAGTAGACTTACAGCATGTGTAATATGGGCTGCAACCAAAAAGTTCCCTGTACCTCAAATTAAACACCACACTGACTCATGTGCTGTAGGGTATTACGAAGATGCAAGAAACTACTGATGTCAATGAAGATGTTATCTGGGAAGAACAGGAAAGAGACAAGTTCCAGCACCTTTCCCTAGCAGCAGCAAGCTGGTGGTGCTCTAGCACTGCCTCCTCAGAACAGGGAAGCACAGCATGCTCCCGCCATGGCAGGCTGAGCAGTGAAACTCTTCTCTTCGGAAGCACAGATGCTCCAGGGAGTCTGGTGGAAAAAATCTATCCATCAAACCAATCCCTTTGAGTTTCCAAGGACTCTCAAACCTCAATGGTCTGTCAGAAATGATGCCTAGCTATTGCTAAGCTTTTCTGGAAAGATGCAGACTGCCAACTGTTTGTATCTGGCAACAATCAGTGAACCAAAGCAAAAGCTTGCCTTCTTTTATGGAGTATTTATATTAATATTGTAGCTGATCTTCTCTTCCAGAAGTTCAATTTGCAATGGTGTCTCAATGTCAACTGAGGAAAAAGAAACAGGAACACAGAAATCTGTATCATCTGATGTATTAACCTATCACACAAAAACTCTCTCCACATGACAGGCAGTCTGAGACATAGTGCAGTGTATACAAAATAGAAAACTGTGAGAAAGTGGGATCCAGTGAAGTCCTTATATAGTTTCCTGGAAACCTTGTCTTCATTCAGCAGAAACTATCCTTGGACTTACGTACCTTCACCTCAACACACAGACTTATACTATTCCTCTGTATAAATTTCTACAGCTGAGCTGCAATTACTACATATAGCTACATATGTTGGAATAACCAAAGCAGACTTTTCATATAATAGAGCAACCATGTGCATATGAAAGCTAGGTTCTTATAATCAAGGAATGCCAGACCTGCAAATGCAAAAAAGAAAATTAGCTTTGCAAGCTATTCACTTACAAACATACGTGAAACAAGGAATGGAAAATTAAAATGTGTGATGATGGTGCTCAACTCAGGAATGTAGACCAATGACTTCATCAAATGCTGCTTCACTGGCACCTCTGTATGCACGTGCACATTGCAGAAAGTGCCAGTCCTATTTATAAAAGTCAGAAGGTTGTTCAGCATGCTGCAAGTCACCTGTAGGAACAAGAAGGATATCCACTGATAGATAAAATACAACAAAAAAATACAATGAACAACAGTAGTGGAAGTTGACAGGAAATCTTAGTTGAAAGCATATTTTTACAAAAGAAACCACACACACACACAACCCAACAAACAAAAAACTAGCATGACCTTCTACCTTTTGTATTTTCCTGTACCTTTTACCAGTGAGGTGTTGGGTGTAACAACTAACGTGCATATATGTTCAGACACTACATCATCAGGAATGTTAACAAAACCTTTTCAGCCCCAGTATACAACTGCACTGAAACCTCCTGTCTGCCCCATTACATGTTACAGGAATCCAAAAGTTAAAACCTGAATGGAGAGGGTCAAAAACCTGCTCTCACTGATTTCTGATCTTCTTCTCAGCAGCAGCTCTGACAGAATTGAAAGTAGTTTGGCATAAGAGCACAAAGGGTGGAGAGTCCAAAACTCTCTCAAGTCTATCACTGACATTTCAGGATGGGAACCCACAAGAACATAAGAAACCACAGGGAAACATTTGAACCACACAAAACAGAAGAGATAGATTTTTTTATTCCCAGTAAAACTGACGAGCAAATGGACAATAACAGTAAAAATCTCATAGAATAGCAGCAATCCTACAATGAGAAAAAATTTATATTCAGAAGATGGTGAAATCTCTGAAACCATTGGATCCCACTGAAATCAACATCTTTCTGATTTTTGAGAAAAACACACCTTCCAACCAAGGAGCTCACATTCTCATGGAAAAATATTTTAGAATTTAATAAGACAGAATAAAATAGAAGTCCTTTAAAATTAACTTATCCTTAGGAATAGGTAACGTATTAGAATTCTAAAGTAATTACTGTAAAAATTTTGCAGAATTATAAACTGAGCATCTGTTCTATAAAACCTTCTAATTGTCCCATGGAATTTGAGAATAAACATATCTTTCATTTTTCTTTTTTATAGGCTGTGTCATAATTCATATAGAAAGGTTATCATTTTACATTAAATGCCACACCACTTTTTTTTTTATACAGGAGTTTTATTTCTTTCTCCCTGCTAATGTCTTATTAGACAGAATGCAGTATGGAGCCAAGTCTTCATTATTTGCTTTGGACAGTCAGTTTTGCAGCTGAGCCCATAATATTTCTCCATATAATTATAATGCATGTCTGAATTTTTCAGTGGTGGGTGGACAATTACATATCTCAAAAACTTTCCTTCCAGATAATACAAAACTGCATGGAGAGCAAACCTGTTATATGAACCTTCAAATTAAATACCCAACATCATATCAATTCTTCAATTGAAATACACTGCTGGGCAGCACACATGGAAATTACTTTATGTGAAAGAAAGAGTTATTCAGCAGGACAAGTATTAACACTCTTTAGCATAAAAATCTTACTTTGGCATAGGTTTTAGGTCAAGAAAGAATAAACAATGGCACAAGAAAACCTCCTAGCTGAGTACGTTAATGTTAGTTAAAGAAAGTAAAAGGTGAAAACTTCCTTCAAGATGGTTTATTCTTCAGATACCACATGAATTATCTGAATCAAATTCAATTTCTGTCATTAATTCAAAAGGATTATCTCAAGCACCATCAAAAAGTGTCATCCTGTCTCAGAAAGTATCATTTTCACTTCAATCACCACACATACCTCTTTCGAACCTTATTTCCTATTTCCTATGGATTTATTCCAATAATATATACACTTATTTTCTGTCCATTTTCTCATAAAAACACAGTTCCCTCCTCTGAATATAGATCAAAATTGATTATCACCATAGAAAGGTGTATTTCAAAAATGTACAAAACAGGAATACATTTCAAAATCTACCACACTAAAGATTCCTAACAAAATAAAATTCCTGCATGAGGTAGGATGCCTGAAGCCCTCATTTGCAAAGCTTCCAGAGAGCTCTCCCAAGATGTAATCTTTCCATCATAGCTATAGTAGTTCTGTAAACAAAAAGCAGTTGACAATCATTTCTGTATGTACCCAAACTGCCTGGCACTACAGTTTGCAAAAGTGAATTTCCTGTTTACAAGCTGATATTCTTTGCTGAATTAAAATGCATATTTAAAAAAAAACCTTCCCACACAGCTCCTCATCTGATTTCAAGCAAGAAAATATTTTGAGGAGCATTTTTGCTTCAAGTTTACAGTAATATTGCAATAGTTTGACCTCTTCATTAACTATAAAAGTATCATCAAAAAAAAATTAAAAATGGCTATTGCAACATAATATATACACATAAACAACTTTATAGATCTCAGAAGTCCCACTGAGTTCAATGACACAACTCCACAACAGTTAGCCATCTGTAAATGTAAGAAAAACAGTATTTTCTGTCAGACTTCCTCAGAAGCTGTTACGCATCATTCACATAAGTTTGACTTTCTCTTATATTTATAAAAAATCATACATGATTTAAAAAAAAAACCTAAAGACTCATGGAATTATGCAGAGACACTAACATACCTTATTTTCTTATTTTTAATGTATCCAGAAAGTGGCCTTTTCTCTAATTTTATTTGGTCATACAATCATGGAAGTCGTTAGCTATGTTCTCCCTACATGATCATGTAACTTCAAAGCTAAAAAGTGTTATATTAAGGAAATCAAGTATTTTCTTCTGAAAAGGAAACACTGCAGTCACAAGAATGGAAATTAAGTTGAGGTGAGCAATTACAGAGTTAGGAATACAATTGCTTAGTCCACATACCACTTAAATACTGACGTGTTCCACAAGAGAACATTGGCCACAGGAGAACTCAGTCTCCCACATCATTGATTTCAAGCTGCCTGGATTAACAATGTCCAAATTCCTAGTTTATTTCCAGTCTGACTCTGCTGGCTTTGGATGAATTATTTCTGATTTATAGTAGAATAAAGGATTTATTACCAGGTCTACAGTAACATATTGGATATAAAGTAGCCAGAAGACTGTCAAATATTTGATCATGAATAATCTCTTTTCGAATCATGCTACAACTGAACATCACTGCATTCATTATTCAAGTCAGCACATTCAGAAAAGAGTTGTACATACTTACATGGGCACTACATCACTTCAAATAGCTACCAGGTATAAAGCCTGTTATTTTGCCAGTTACCAACTCATCTTAGCAACCCATTTCATATAACTGAAAAAGTATAGCAATGTTTGCCAAATGATGCTAAGCTTAATTTAATATATATATTTTAAAGGATAAAACAGTTCAGTTTCTGAGGTGTTCCGGAAAACAGCAACTGGGGAAGGGCTCAAATGAGTCATTTAGTAATGTAGAAGGGGTTTTGGACATAATTCCAACATTGCTTCTTATAATTTTCCTTTACTCAGAAAAGCAAATCATTTATGTATTTGCAAATGAGCTACCTTACTGAATAAGTGATTTTATAAATACTATATATCCAGTTTGTGGGTACTATGATATAAGTAACAGTCACAGTGCTAAAGTCATTACTTGTATATTGTAGGCAGAATCCTGACCTGATGTGCTATACTTCTGGATCCAGTGTGGCAAGGCAGTGTGAGAACCAGTACAGCTAGTCAAAGCACAGCAGGGCATTACAACTTGGATCTACTAATACCAGTTGATGCATCTCACTCCTCCATGTATACACCTGTGGCTTTAAACCTGAGGTTTGTTGTTCCCTTGAATCTTAAGTACTCGGTTACCAATGGAAACAGCTATTGCCAGTAGGCTTGAACTTGCTCCATAGAATCCATTACTAAGAAATACTTTTAGGTCTGAAAACTGAAAAATGATAAAAACTCCTAAAGCAACTGAACTGTAGGTAGGACTCATTGCTCAATACTAAGGAAGTGTAATCCCTAATTATTTGAATTAGGCATTCAATAACCACAAAACCCCATTAGAAAATCCACATCTCATTCTTACACACCTTTAGACTGGATGTGCTGAGCAAGAGGAATCTGCTGAGGGAAGCACAGTTCAAATCCCATATGGATGCAAGTAGAGCTACTGCCTGAGAATGGTAGACAGGGCAAGCCAATTTAATGTCTTTTAAAACATACACGTTTGGCAATCAGGTTGTACATTAACATTTTCAGGTGCAATTTGTTTTGCTTTGCAAATACCTTGGTAACTAGAGTAAAACCTCATGAGCATTTGGAATATGCCACATCTGAGTATAGGAAGCAGGGCTATGAGAACCAGAGGTACTTGAAAGCAGCCCTGCGGAAAGGGACTTGGGGGTCCTGGTGGACGAGAGGCTGGACATGAGCCAGCAGTGTGCGCTGGCAGCCCAGAGGGCCAACTATGTTCTGGGCTGCAATAAAAAGAGGAGTTGTCAGCAGGGAGAGGGAGGTGGTGGTCCCCCTCTACTCGGCTCTCGTGAGGCCCCATCTGGAGTACTGCGTCCAGGCCTGGGGCCCCCAGCACAAGAAGGACGTGGAACTCTTGGAACGAGTGCAGAGGAGGGCGACCAAGATGATCAGAGGGCTGGAGCACCTCTCCTATGAGGAAAGGTTGAGGGAACTGGGCTTGTTCAGTTTGGAGAAGAGAAGGCTCCGGGGAGACCTCACTGTGGTCTTCCAATACTTGAAGGGAGCGTATAAACAGGAGGGGGATCGATTGTTTGTGAGGGTGGATAGTGATAGGACAAGGGGGAATGGTTTTAAGCTGAGACAGGGGAGATTTAGGTTAGATATTAGGAGGAAGTTTTTCACACAGAGGGTGGTGACACACTGGAACAGGTTGCCCAGGGAGGTTGTGGATGCCCCGTCCCTGGAGGCATTCAAGGCCAGACTGGACGTGGCTCTGGGCAGCCTGGTCTAGTGGTTGGTGACCCTGCACTTGGCAGGGGGGTTGAGACTCGATGATCTTTGAGGTCCTTTTCAACCCAAGCCATTCTATGATTCTATGATTCTATGAACCAGTCTTTTTGACAAAACTAACTCACTCAGAGGCACAGAGGATGCAGTAACAAGGGGAACCTTTGGCTAATGTTCTCTACCAGTTTAAATGTACTGATTTAAATTGAAGATCTTCACCATTTCTCCACAAGATATGCTGCCTTCATTCCAAATGCTTGCATTCAGAACGAGCAGAAATGATATTCTACTTAAATGTTCTTTTTCACTTGACAAGCATTCATTTTCCAGAGAGCTGGAGCAGCAAAAGATGCCGTTCCTAACAAATGTTTACTATTAGTAATCAAGCTGCTCATTTTCTGAGATGTGGTAGCTGATTTACGTGAGTGTTCAGTGCATTTCACTGCAGGATATAACAGGCTTCTTAAAACCACATCAGCTGAGCAGTGGAAACAGTCTTTTACACAGCTACAAAATGTCAATGCCTGCCAACAGCCAGGGTCTTAACAAGGCCAGACAGGTCAAAGCCTGGTTTACAAGAATCAATCAGACCACCCCTTGAGGAACTGATCTAATAAATGTGCTTAACTTGTAAACATACGAATTCACATATCTGTTCAAGAGGATAAAGCTTGTCGCAAAACATAGTTGTAAAAAACCCTTCATTTTAGACCATAAGTTGTGCTTTCATGCAAGAACTTAGTTCTCAGAACACTAACGATGTGAGAGCCCCGCATCGTTCTCTTTTACATCTGCCACCACCCAGGAGTACGATCTAACCACAAGACTGGGAAGGGCATTCTTCAGCCTTTTTGTTGAATCTCTGCCATGTTTCCTAGTAAAATACGAGACTCACTGGTCCACAAAAAACATACAAGAGCCCATGTTTCTAAAGTCTCACAGTTATGTCACTGACTAAGAAAGGGACAGCCTGGGTTCTAGTTCCAAGACTTTGCCTGTATTTCACATCATTGCATAAATATACATAAACACTACATAATTCCTTCCACCACCTGCCATTTAGAATAAAAATAAGAATGAACTCCATTCAGTTCTTTGAGAGAAAACGCATTTTTCAGAAGAGCACCCACTCAACTCAGGAGGAAGTTTGCTGACTTATGCTCCTAAGTCTCAAAGGCTGATAAGGACTGGATACCTCCTTCCACATTCTCGCCTTCAGCACCCACTATATTATTATATAGATATTTCTATTTTGAAGCATCTTCCTGCTCAATACATTCCCTTCCAGACACTTCCTTCACCACATGGATCCTCCTAGGACAGCAGTGCATGTGGCATTTGTATTGCAGATTCTCCTTTGGGACCAGACACTCAAAGGCTGCAATCCTCATCTCTTAAGCAGTCCTTTACCATAAAACAAACATGCATATTTTTAATCATTTAGGCTAAGAAAGCCTACTTTTCTTGAGATCTACATCTTGTCTTCTCTTGTCTCTCGGTCCCCACAACTTCCCTCTTCTACCAGACAATATTCCCATAAAATGAGCAAGCTGCATTTGCTCATAGTTGTAGCTGTATCCTGATAAACACATGAGTTCAGGCATTACAACATTCTTTTGCTGGAATCATTCAATTGGAGCCTTTGTCCTTACCAATTACTGGTTTTCACACAACACACAGTAATTTAAGACCTCTAAGTTGTTAACTTGTGCCAAAGTTAGCTGAGCTAGAAAGCAGATTCAAAAGTTACAGGAAATGAATACAAATCTACACATTGAGGCATTAAATTCTCAGCAATCAGTCTAAACATCTTTTAAGGAGGATAGGATGAGGTAGGGGAAGAAAGAAATATGAATTAAGCACATATCTGGACATTTCCAAAGGCTAGATTCACTCAGCCTTCATCCTGTAAACCTCTTGAGTGCAACGCTTAAGAAACCATCAGCTAGACGGCCAGGTCTTTGCAAAGACAGACATCTATGTCAGCAAACCAAATAGGGCCAGGGAACTAGCTCAAGTCCTCACACACTGTCCAGGCTAAGTCTCAGCAGCAGTATGTGACACCATTCTGGTCTCAGCAGCCAAGCATTTTGCAAGACAATGCTCATGTGTAAGCCTGAACAAGAACAACTCCCAGTGACAATACAGATGCAGTCATTCTCTTCTGTGAGGGCAACTTTAGCCATATAAATGCAAGCCAAGCTGGGTCAGTTCACCTCAGTACCAGAAAACAATCCCTAAGGCTTTGTATTTACTAAGTAGAAGTAGCCAGAGAAACGGAGACGACATCATGTGTTAATGTTGGCCCAGGCTCTTGATCACACAGCATGGATGGCTCAGTCACAGGGAGAGCACAGCTCTGTCCACCACTGCAAGTCCTTGGCTGTTCCAAAGCAAGTTGCTCTGAGCCCACATTGCCTTGTGGACAGACAGCATTCTGGTTCCAGGAACTCAGTGTTCCCACGTCCCAAGCTGATGTGCTCACAGCAAAACGTGCATTCAAAACACTCTTATACAATGATCTAACGTTTTTCCATAACACAGGGGCTGCTAAACCCATTTTTTCAATACTTCTGTGAAAAATCTGGGATTCAAAAATTGTAAGACAACATCAATAGAGCCACGTGAACAGCAATTGCCACTGCAAATGAGAGTTAAAGTTGAATCAGGGCTCAGTGACTTCAGTCTTGAACTGGAGAACAGGGGTAATGATAAGAGTTAATCAGAGATCCTAAGCCCTGGAGATGAACTCTTTTTTTTCCTGTGTTTCACTTACTGCACAGAGTAGGGAAAATATAGATACAGATGCACACATGCACTCACGTATTTACATAAACATCAGCATGTACATTGGTGTATACTAATGTAATTTCTCAATAGATACATTTGCATCTATCCTATTTCTTTAACGTGGTTAGTATAAGTATGTAAGTACATTTTTAAATATTAGATATGTTTGTTTGGGCATATGCTACATGTACATACATGTTAAATAGTTGTTGGGGAACAGTTCATGACATAAATCCTGAAATACTTTGGCAAAATTACCCTTAAGGATGAAACTGGAGCAGTGAACTGCTAGAGAAGTATCTGTAAGTATTAATCTGAGTTTGCATGTCCCTGTGCTAGCCTGTAACACACACAGACATACACAGACAAAAACTCCCATACATCAGCAAGAGCTTTGGGCAAACTGTGATACAGAAGCACCCCTTTACGAGTGTTTCAGTGAAAATAAATCATGTTTGGGTCATTTCTGTGACTGACAGAATAACCATTCCAGCTAGCATGATGAATTCTAAGCTAATTCCTCCCAGATTTTTAAACAAAACTTTAAGAGTCTAGAAAGCAGAACATAAGGTCAGGTAAATGCCTTCTCGAGCACTAAATCATGCATTCAGAAGTGAAAAGAATGCACCATATTTCAAGACTTTTCAGCTTTACTCAACAGCAACTATTTTTTTAAAGCTGAACTTTTCTATAGGCCTCATGTTCATGCACTTTTTCCCAGCGCACTTCAGATTTTGTACACATTAATTCAGGATCTTTATTATTATTATTATTTTTTAAACAAGCCTGCATCTCTGAACTCTACCTAACCTACTACCTACTAGAAATACTTCCACCTTTTTGATCACACATTTTTTTTCTCCATAGCATCACTGCTAGGAGTCCTAAACTGATCCCTGTCTCTGTAATTGTACGTTTAGCTCTGAATCTCAGACCCACTTTTCCACTCCCACTACAAGGTATTTTCTCCTCTCTTCATACACCCTAGGATCCGACTGTCATACTTGTAACAGTTTTGTTATTGAAAGTTTTAGCATTAACATCAGTGATAGTATTAGCCAATAATGTTATGATCAATACCTCTGGCTTTGTTTCTACCTGCCCTAGTAGCCCTGCTGCTATTTTATTAGCATTATTTTTAACACAGCTATTTATGGGTCCACTATTAACCTAAAAGGCAATACCTTTCAAAATGTCCTTTTATATAACTATTGTTGAATTGTAACAGCAGATAGAGAACTATTCCTACAGCATTCCTACAGAACTTCCCCACTGGATGAAGCCCAGACTCTTTCATCAATGAACTCTTCTATCAGTGGTGATAATTTATTTGGGACAGATGAAATCTATTGTTATCTGTGGCTATATGTTTAAAGACATTTGAAATACATCCTATCTGGACCTTTCCAGTCTCAATGATAAAGAAGTGAGCTAAATGGCAAAGATCCTAGGGAAGTAATTCAAAAGCATGGCATTGTAACTGTGCGTATGCAACATACTGAAAACAAAATAAACAGGGCAATCTATATTCCTGTTAAAAAAGACAGAAAAAAAAATAAACTTTTATAAATAAAACTGATTATAGCTTTATCTACAAAATTTTGTTGTCTAACAAGCAGAGGTTTGGTATTTGAGATTTTTAACCAAAAAAATTTAAAGCTGGAGGAGAAGCGGCTGGGTATTTCAAAAAAGGGAAGGAGAAAGCTTATGAGAAAACCAGTTGGCACAGTCCTAACTATAGTATCATGAACAGTACTGTTATAATATTATTGCTGTAGGTTAACGTGATCCTTTATACAGTCTTTTTTTCTTCAAAGTAGCCTATTTTCAAGAAGTAAAAAGGTTTCATTTGAATTGCAAATCTTATCACATAGTTTTATTCTTTTGGGTTAGGATGAGTGACAGTGGTATATTAGAGTTAACAAACCTTACCCACTGTTAAATACATTTCTGGTATTGAAAGCTAACAGAGCTGAAAACTGAATGTCTAAAGGCTCTGCTCTGGTATTCATTCCTTTATTGAAGCCTTGAAAGGACCGTATGGAGGGAACCTGATAGAAATTTTGTGTTGCTGCAGAACAGAACTCAATCCAAGGTAGAAAAAGAAAAGGTTAGCTCTGCTGCCTTTTATATAATATCATTGCTGGGGCCAGAGCTTTCAAAAGTAAAACCAGGAGCTGTGCAGCCTCTTTGATTCAACTAGTCCCTCAATTTAATGGACTACAGGCCTCACAAAATTACTGAACCAAACCTTCTGAAAGACTATGCCTCCTGTATACAAATCCACTAGTGTGGGTGGTTGCAATAGAAGACTGGGAAAAAAAAATGCTGCATGAAGTAGATAATAGCATCCTTCCAAAAGCTCAAAGAAGAGTCTAGCTTTCTTAACATCTCTTTATTTTCTTTCTTCTCCCCTCCCCATACTGAAAGTCAGTTTATAGATAAAGTTGGGGATACACTGAAAATGTAGGAAGAAGTAAGGCTGCACACTGGCATGGAAAATCTTACTATCCCTTCTGTGTAAACTTTTGGATGGGGTGCTGTGGCCTGGTAGCTGGGTGAGTCATTCAACTAAATATTACACAGACAACAAAAAAAGGCAAATAATTGACATGCAGATGGAGAATAGAAAAACAATATTGGTACAAGAGGAACAAAACAAAAGCTGATATAATGGAAGGATCATCAGTGGTATTTCCACACAGGAAAGGATTCTAACAACATGCAAAATACTCTGCTCACTATCTGCTTTCATCTAATTTTACCTGCCAACAAAACTGAAGTCCGGATATCAGTTTCTGAAGGCATGCCACAAACACTGCTTCCATCATTCAATCCAGAACCCTGGGAATTCTCTTTCTTCAGTGTTTCATATAAATAGACATTGAGAGTAATCAGAGAGATTTTAACAAGCATGCTTCAAAGTAAGGAATAATAGGCATCTCATTTTGGCTTATCTCTCAAATTCCTAGGCTGACAAGTGTAACTGGTGAATTAATGTTGAATATGCGAACAATAAACACTCTGGGCCTTTTCTGTTGCGCCAGTGATGCAAAGCTTAATTAGACAGCTAACTAGGCATAAGGCAGTTTTGCATCGTTATAGGAGCAGAAAACATCTGACGTCTACACTGCTCCTAGAAATCAGAAAGAATTTAATTGTGGAAGCTTATCTCCCTAGATGCCAAAAATAAATGGTTGGGACTCTAGGAAAAAAAAAAGAACATGACAGGGTTTTCATTGCTTCTTGTAAGCATCAATGGTTATAAGCAGAAGACTGAATAAACACTGTCACTATTTTTATTGGAGACACATCAATAAGTCAGACTCAAATAACATAAATATTCCCAGAGAAAGCCAGTAACTACATTTGTTAGTTAGCAACTCCAGCAATTACCACCTTTTGAAAGTAAATTTCACCTTTGAAAACTGAAGACAACTGTTGTAAATAAAGCTGCAAATATAAAAAATAAATCGAAAAAAAAGCCCGAATGCTTTAAAAATGAAATTTTAAAAAGGTGAGCATTGTTCACCTGCATGATGGAAAACAATTTTCTCTGTGTTGAAATTCTCAGAAACAAAACAGAGCTGTTTCTTAAGAAAGTATTTCTGATCCTATTTATCACTTTACGTGGTAATATAAAGGGTCAGAATCTTCTCTGATGTATTCATTATTCAAATTTATTCACCAAATAGGTCGTATAAGAGATACTTGGTCTGCTGGCAATTTACAATCAAATCTCAGAGAACATTAAACATTTAGAATTGAAGCTCTTTTGAATACTGGAGTTATATGATTTGCTTCCTTTTCTTTTTTTTCTCTCTGAAGAACGATAGTACTTAAAATTATGTCTTCAGTTCTGATTCACTTGACTATGGATTTGAAATTCATGCTTATTGCTGTTTTGGTGCAGACATTTTCCATTATCTTTAGCAGTGACTGTTCCAGTCATGTTTACTAAGAAACTCACAGAAATTTAAAGAAAAATAAAAGTAGTCTAGTACAAACAGAGTGTTTGAAATTTGAATGAATATGTATCAAAATTGTATAGTCACAAGTAGTGTAATTTTTAACATTTTGGAAACAATGGACATATTCACAGAGCTGGCAACATACTTGAATTCATGTAGGTGTTGGTTCATTAGGAAAGGCAGTCTATGTTTTGACATGGCCTGTATAATTCAATTCAAATTCTCTCTCTTACTTATTAACTTTTATTATTTTAACAACAGAAATCAGACTGTTGTCATTTAACTATCTAAATCAGTGCCTCCTGTGGAACTTTCTATATTCACATAAGAAAGCAAGGAGAATTGGGTTTCATATCATGCATTGTTTGTTTCTGCTGCATCAGTAAGATTACACAACTTCAGCTATGCATAATCTCCCTCACTAGACTGTGGAGCTGAGTTTAGTGGCCTGGCAGTGGACTCTCACTCAGTCTTCTAATGTCATAGCTGAGCATTTGTATGATTTGGTACAATTTTATCTAATGCAGTACAAGTTAGTTATCAGAACTGATGTATTCCCAAGCAGAACAGAAAAGCCAAGAGCACAAATTTAGCAGTTTTCTCTTTCTCAGTGGACTTCATTCTTCTTCATACGTATTTTAACTAACTGTATTATTTTTATACAGCATGAAATACTTTTCCTGTCAAAGTCACTTGAAAACTAAAACAGCCCATCTCCTCTTCCTTCACTAGACTTTATAAATCCATATCTTCCTTCAAGTACTTCTGTTAAAAATATATATGACTCAACTGTTTAGGCTTCTGGTTCTTTAAACACATCTTCATGTTTACTGAGTCCTTCTATTTACCTTAACATTCTGTACTAACGAGCTCACTGCAAAAGACAAACTGGATTACTACCTCAACAACCAATTTTGTACATTCTACAGCTGTCATTTGCACAGTATTGGAGACATTACAAAATCAGTCATTTGGAGAGGGCTGGGCTAAGGATTTCATGCTGAAAGATAAAAGATTGAAGAGAAACAGAGGAAGCTGTAAACTAGAATCACAGAATCATTAAGGTTGAAAAAAAACTCAAGGATCATCTAGTCCAACCATCACCCCATCCCCATCATGCCCACTAACCATGCCCCTCAGTGCCACATCTACACATTTCTTGAACACCTCCAGGGATGGTGACTCCACCACCTCCCTGGGCAGCCTGTGCCAGTGCATCACCACTCCTTCTGAGAAGAAATACTTCCTAAAATCCAACCTGAACCCCTCCTGGCAAAACTTGATGCCATTATATTTCATCCTATCACTAGTTACCTGGGAGAAAAGGCCAACCTCATCTGGCTGCGACATCCTTTCAGGCAATTATTCCTTTTAAATCTTTGAAATGAACTGAATAAACATCAAGAAACAATTAATGGCATTACATAAAATAACAGCAGTAGGCATTCTCTGTTTTATCAACTAACTAACTATAGATAATTGCTCTAACACAAGACATTAGCAAGTAATGCAACCCAGTAGAAGATGATTCCTGGAATCAAAAGTTGGTGCTAAAATCTCTGATATGAAAAATAACTCTGTCGGAACTTCCGGGCAAGAATAGCAGACAAGACAGCTACAGATTCAGTGGGATTGGCACTACAAAATTTATCTATTTGCTTTCTACAACATTAGAACAAGGAATTAAAACAATTATACAAGCAGCATCTGTCTACAGATATCACAAAGTTTGAATTGCCTTTCAACATCAAGCATACTGCAGTCACTGGTTAGAAAACTTTTCTTCCTTTAAAAACTATAGAGAGAATAGTTGGCCTTAGCTATCACTTGTCTTTATTACAAAGTGGCTGCCTCTACTTCCTCTCAGTAGGAAATGACCCATGTGAGATCAAGGTTCCAGTTTGCATTTTTAAAATAACATTTCTCCCCTTTAATGTGAACTAAATCTTCAATCATTTTTTTGTAGATGGAAACGGAAATAGAAAACTATTCTAGCTTTTCACTCTATTTCCTATAATTAACATTTGCCTATCCCAGCTGATGTATCTTGCATGTAAAACTCAAAACAGCCTGACATGAGTAAGTTTACCTTTTAACAGAGTAACATGTAATACGTAAAAGAAATAGTGCTAGCTTCCTCCCTGGAAACACAGAATCTGAAACACAGAGTAAGGAAAATTTTATTTCAGTGGAAATGAAAGGAAATAAATCTTATTTGGTAAAAGAGAGGATTTGTTCCTAAACATAAAGAGTGGAGTACGAACAGCATATGGCTACCCTTCACCAAAAAATAACAAATACTTCAAAAATCAAAGTGCCTAGCTGCAAGTACCAACATCCAAACACCTTCAAAAGAAAAGTTCCAGTGTAAAGCAGGATTTGATTTCAGGAAAGAGTATTCCAGGCATCAACGCAATAACACTCCCAGGCAAAGAAGGAAAAATTCACACTTCTGGAAGGAAAAGTGGGAAAAGGTGAAAATGAAAACAAAGCTATGAGCCACATAAAAAATTCCTGAAGGATGCAACATGTCTGAACATTCACAGGAGCAATTATTACTTCTTAGTAATTCGCACTTGATCATGAAAAACACAGCACATTCTATTCTTCACCATTGCTGGTACAGAGACTCACACTCACTCATTCAGGTCTCTGCCATTTTTATTCCATTCACTGCATCATCAGTAGTCCAGCCCTGACAACTGACTCTTGCATGACAGTGCAAGGTGCAGGTCAGAGACTCTCTCAGGTGGTGCAAATAATCACAAGTCTGACCAGTTCTGTGGAGCTACCCACAGCAGGTCCCATCAGCTGGAGAATGAATCCCTCATGGTTAATTACCCTGCAAGCAACAGCACTGTGGAGAACACAAAGGCTCTATATATTCCACAGTTCCATTAAAAACATGAACAAATCAACATTGTTTCTTTCTCCACAATGCAGGGCAGTAACATGAATTGGGGGTAGAAGGGGCTGGTAAACTTGGTACCATTTTTGTTAAACAACTGATAACCCAATGTAGTAACGCTTTCAAACAGATTGATCTGAGAATGAGTGGATTTTGAAGATAAACGTCCACAGAGAATGACAGCCTCTGCAAAAAAAAATGGTGGATTTTAGGCTACATCTAATGTCAGCATTAATACATCTTCCGGTACCATGGCTCACAAACAGAACTTCTCCTATGAAAAAAGGTTGAGGGCATTGGGCTTGTTTAGCTCGGAGAAGAAAAGGCTCCAGGGAGACCTTATTACGGCCTTCAAGTACTTGAAGGGATTTTATAAGCAGGTGGGGACTGACTTTTTACATGGCCTGACAGTGAAGGACAAGGGGGAATGGCTTTAAACCAAAAGAAGGGAGATTTAGGTTAGATGTTACAAAGAAATTTTTTACTGAGAGGGTGGTGAGGTGCTGGAACAGATTGCCCAGAGAGGTTGTGTATATCCCATCTCTGGAGATGTTCAAGGCCAGGTTGGATAGGGACCTCGGTAGCCTGATGTAGTAGCTGGCAACACGCCTTTTGCAAGGGTTTGTAACTAGGTGACCTTTAAGGTCCTCTCCAAATTAAGCCATTCTATGATTCTATGGTTGTACTCGATACTTTGGAATGATAGAAGAAAATTTTGGTTCCTTTCTGGAAGATTGACAATGTCAAAATTGCTTTTGCCTTATTTCTTTTTCCTAGGCGGTCTTAACATTTTAAGAAGCATAAGACAATTAGACTCCATTGTCTAGTTGCTCTATGTCTTTGGCACTGAGCTCAGGAGCTGACCTTCATAAGGTTAACGGAGAACATCAAGGAACTGAAAATGTGAGTCAGAACACACAATTGAAAATCTCAGCTGAACTACTTTCTGAAGGAACTTCTCTCCTTCCTCTATGATTCAGTAGGTGACCAACTATCAAGTCAGATACTCAGATTAGAAGTGGTAGTTTTTAAGTAGTTTTAATTTTAAGTGTTAACAGTACTTGCCAAAAATACTGTTTGGAGTAGAGAATAAATGTTCACTAGTGTTAGCTGAACTACACTAATGGTCTCAGATTTAAAAGTATGAATTAAGAAAAAACGAACTCTGATTTTCACATTTCCAAAATGAATCACTGCTTTATATCAAAATGATATTTTATTCAAAAATAAAACCAAGTACCTTTACATGTAAGAAACCCTCCAAACCAAAACTACCATCCTAAGACAAGTATTTAATTTGATTTTAAACCACAGTGCTTATTCCTCTTTCACTGGGGAAAAAAAATATACACATATTTTTCCCCACTTCTTTTTCACATAGTCATTAAAAAAATTACATCCCTAACAGACTACTCATGAAAGGCACACATTGTCTCCTTCCAGAAACATTCTGGTCTTTTGACTTTCCATCTGAAACACTCAGCCACAGAAATATTTCTCACAGTAAAAGACATGAACATATTTAAAAGTTCAAGCAGTGGAAATGAACTGTAAGTCAGTAATAAGTATAGGGGTGGGCTGGTACACACAGCCTCCTGAATCAATTAAAGCTCAGTCTCACTTTCCATTGCTGCAGCAAACCAAATGATTGAAAGCATAGGCAGGTAGTGAACTAACTTTCGACAGGTGACCACAGGAAACAAAATCTATGTTTAGGACACTGGAAAAATCACGAGAAAAAAAAGGTTCCATGTTTAAAACCTACTAATCACAGGATTTTAAAACATGTCAGAAGGAAAACAAAAAGCTTTAAACAACAGGAAGGATGGAACATGACGCCTACAAGGACAGGCTGAAAGAGCTCTTTATACTGTTCAGCACAAAGAGAAGGCTCCGAGGAGACCTGAGAGTGGCCTTTCAGGGGTGTCATAAGAAAGAAGGGGACAGACTCTTCAGCAGGGTCTGTTGAGATCGAATAAGGGGAAATGGTTTGACACTAAAAGACCAGAGATTTGGGCTAGATATAAGGAAAAAGTAGTTTACAATAACGGTGATGAGGCACTGGCACAGGCTGCCCAGAGAGATGGTGGATGTCTCATCCCTGGAGACACTCAAGGTCAGGCTGGACAATGGCTCTGAGTACCCTGATGGAGCTGTAGGTGTCCCCGTTCACCGCAGGGGAGTTGGACCAAACAATCCTTATAGGTTTCTTCCAACTCAAATGATTCTATGAAAAAAAAAAGTTTTTCAATAGTCGCTTTAGCCCTCATTTAACATAATACATTTCCTGAAAAACAAAAGTTCTTTCAAGTCATGAATTTATCTTCTAAGTATAAATGTAAAAAAAAAATGCACATATATACACATACAAATAATAAGAGTTTGTGAAATAATAAGAATAGGGATGTGAAAAATAACAAGGGGTTCTACAGGTACATAGGCAAGAGAAGACAAGTCAAGGAGAGTGTTCCCCCTCTGGTAAATGAGGATGGAGAAGTGGCTTCCTCAGACGTGGAAAAAGCTGAGGGGCTCAATAAGTGCTTTGCCTCGGTCTTCACTAGTGGTCAGGCTCCCCGTGTCTGCCAGGACCCTGAACCTCAAAGTGTGGGTGAGAGGAGCAGATTTTGTCCCACTGTAACAGTGGAACCTCCTCTTGAAACTGAATGTGTGGAAGTCCATGGGGCCGGATGACATCCATCCTAGGGTTCTGAGAGAGATGGCTGATGTGGTTGCCGAGCCGCTCTCCATCATACTTGAAAAATCATGGCTGTCCGGTGAAGTCCCCAGTGACTGGAGAAAGGGAAACATGACTCCCATTTTTAAGAAAGGGAGAAAGGATGACCCGGAGAACTACAGGCCGGTGAGCCTCACCTCTGTGCCTGGGAAGATCATGGAACAGATCCTCCTAGAAGACATGTTAAGGCACATACGTGACAAGGAGGTGATCCGAGACAGCCAGCATGGCTTCACCAAGGGCAGATCTTGCCTGACCAATCTGGTGGCCTTCTACGATGAAGTGACGGCACTGGTGGATGGGAGGAGGGCAATGGATGTCATCTTCTTGGACTTCTCCAAAGCCTTTGACAGGGTCCCTCATCACATCCTTCTCTCCAAATTGGAGAGGTATGGATTTGAAGGATGGACTGTTCGGTGGGTTAAGAACTGGTTGGCTGGTCACAGCCAAAGGGTTGTGATCAATGGTTCTATGTCAGGGTGGAGGCCGGTCACAAGTGGTGTCCCCCAAGGCTCAGTCCTGGGACCGGTGCTCTTCAATGTCTTTATCAATGACATAGACGATGGAATTGAGTGTACCCTCAGCAAGTTTGCAGATGACACCAAGCTGAGCGGTGCAGTCGATACACTGGAAGGAAGGGAAGCCATCCAGAGGGACCCAGACAGGCTGGACAAGTGGGCCCACGAGAACCTAATGAGGTTCAACAAGGCCAAGTACAGGGTGCTGCACTTGGGCCAGGGCAATCCCAGGTATTTATACAACCTGGGGGAAGAAGTACTTGAAAGCAGCCCTGCGGAAAGGGACTTGGGGGTCCTGGTGGATGAGAAGCTGGACATGAGCCAGCAGTGTGCGCTGGCAGCCCAGAGGGCCAACTATGTTCTGGGCTGCATTAAAAGAGGAGTTGTCAGCAGGGAGAGGGAGGTGGTGGTCCCCCTCTACTCGGCTCTCGTGAGGCCCCATCTGGAGTACTGCGTCCAGGCCTGGGGCCCCCAGCACAAGAAGGACGTGGAACTCTTGGAACGAGTGCAGAGGAGGGCGACCAAGACGATCAGAGGGCTGGAGCACCTCTCCTATGAGGAAAGGTTGAGGGAACTGGGCTTGTTCAGTTTGGAGAAGAGAAGGCTCCGGGGAGACCTCACTGTGGTCTTCCAATACTTGAAGGGAGCGTATAAACAGGAGGGGGATCGATTGTTTGTGAGGGTGGATAGCGATAGGACAAGGGGGAATGGTTTTAAGCTGAGACAGGGGAGATTTAGGTTAGATATTAGGAGGAAGTTTTTCACACAGAGGGTGGTGACGCACTGGAACAGGTTGCCCAGGGAGGTTGTGGATGCCCCGTCCCTGGAGGCATCCAAGGCCAGACTGGACGTGGCTCTGGGCAGCCTGGTCTAGTGGTTGGTGACCCTGCACTTGGCAGGGGGGTTGAGACTCGATGATCTTTGAGGTCCTTTTCAACCCAAGCCATTCTATGATTCTATGATTCTATGAATTTTGTATACTTCTGAATATGCTTTAAATTTTTCCTATTTTTTTTAAATAGGTTTTCATGTATTTATCTATATGGTATTATGCTTTCCTCAGGCTTTGGAGTGGACTGAAGTGTTCAAAAATCTCCTAGAAAAATATTTGTGAGGTTTGAAAAATAACCTCAGGAAGTTAGACTGACTCTATTGGAATGCAAAGATCAAGGGTTTATTTTCACTACTTTTATTATAAACAAAGAAATTAGTACAATTGCAGCAGCATCACTGGGGGAGGCAGAGAGAAGAGATGAGGAACAGTTGGAAAGTTGGAAAAAATGCACATAGTATTTGAAGGCCCCGAGTATATTCCTCCTGTACTCTCCATATCACTATGGGAATGAGTACAAACTAGGACTTTTCACCAAGATCTTCCCTTCTATCTGAATTAAGGAATAACACTACAAATCTTGAAGGATGTTTTAAATGTGTCTATGTGAATTAAGATGCTAATTTCTAAAACATTCCCCTGCACGTATAAAAAAGAAAAACAAAGAAAAACAGAAGGCGGAGTAAGAAATAAAATAAGCTTCATTTCCTGAACATGCAAACCATCGGGGATTGTTTCATCTTTAACATTAAAAGCCCCAGCCATAGCTAGCATGTAGAGATAAGAAATTTACACCTCCACATGAGAGCTCATACAAACTGTTTCTTGTTTATATCCCTGCTAGGAGTTCACAGCAGTCACCAAGATTATTTCACTTGATTTGATTCCTTCTCTTTTCTCTACGGTTCATTTACCGAGTCCTATACAAAGCTATTCATGTCCCTTGAGAAGAGCTGAAGTGAGAATTTGTAACTCACAAAAGCTGCAGCTAGATAACACAAAATGGAGCCCTTGCCATCACAATGCCATTTCTCTCACAGCACTTCACAAATGATCTCACTTTAAAGATCCATCTTGTAAGGCAAAGGGGTAAAGCAATTCTCCATGCTGCTTCCATGTTACCGGTTTTCCCATATCTCTCCTTCTATCAAGGACAAAAAGGGGTATTATGACAATGTATCAGGGACAAACAGTCCCTGGGTTAAGTAAGTTAAGTTTAACTAAGGTTAAAGTTGTTGGTTCACATGGCATTCTTTATATCCCAGGTTTCCTGATGCAGCCTTTCTGTTGCAAATAGTAAAAGCGAGAACGTCAGTTGCTGAAGAAAGAACGTACATCTGGGTAAAACTGAAATACATTCCCAGCAAATCCATTGAAATATGTATTTTTTTTCCTCATGGATGACTGTGGTGAGTCACTGGTTTTGGTCTTCAGTTATTTCTTACTCAAGAGGCAAAGAGGATCTTATTGTTCACCACAGGAAACATATAGAAGCTGTTTCCTCAGTTTCTACACAAAGTATATATTTATGTATATGTATGTGTGTATGTGTATATATATATAAAAATATATACATATATATAAATACTCATTTCCCAGTAACATTCTCTGCTAATAGAAAACTGAAACTATCACGTTGTTTTGTATACATGACTTCTGTTAAGTTATTGTCAGCCTGCTGTCAAACAGTATACTTTGTGTCATTGTATAGGATTGAGCTTAAATCATAAATAAACCATCCATTTCTGCTCCCAAACCTGATACAGCAGCAGAAGCCAACATAGGAGCAATAAAGGATGGTCTAGCTACTGTAAAATATTTACAGTTTTTTTGCATTAGTATTTGTCACAGTTCCTGTGACATCACTTTTGTTTATTGAAGGGAATACCATCAACACTGCTGAAGAACCACGGCAGAATTACTTTTTGACACAAGTCCGCAGAATGAAAAACTAAGCAACCATTACGAAAAGGCTGCCCATGCTCATCTGACTCTGGCTGATTCCAGTTACTACCGCCTCCCCAGTCTGTTCAGGTCTCCAATGGCTGCAGAACTGAGCCACTTGCTGACAAGGACACTGTCCTTACCTGAATCATGGTCCCTGCCCTCAGCTCCCACCTGGCCTGCCCCTGCAGAGCAGCCCACTCCTGCCACTTCACACACTGGGTTTGGCTTCAAGCATTTCAGCTGTAGTCAAATGGTCATGCTTGCTACTCTGAGGTAAAATAGTCTCTTCAGCACACTTATTACAGCACTCTGTTTTCTGCTGTAAAAGTTGCAGAGACCAAGGTTTGAAGTTTAACAAGAGCAAGAGTAGAGTCTTGCACCTCAGCAGAAATAACCACATGCTTGAGCACAGGTTAGGGGATGACCCGCTAGAGAGGAGCTTTGTGGAAGAAGGACCTGGGGGTTCTGGTGGACAACAGGTTGGCCATGAGCCAGCAGCGCGCCCTCGTGGCCAAGAAGGCCAATGGTATCCTGGGGTGCATTAAAAACACAATGTGTTCCCCCCTATCTACTCTGCCCTGGTAAGGCCACATTTAGAATACTGTGTCCAGTTCCAGGCTCACCAGTCCAAAAAAGACAGGGATCTCCTAGAAGGAGTCCAGCAGAGGGCCACAAAGATAATAAAGAGCCTGGAGCATCTCCTGTTTGAGGAAAGGCTGAGTAGCCTGGGTATGTTCAGCCAGGGGAAAAAAAGACTGAGGGTGGATCTGATTAATTTTTATAAACATCTAAAGGGAGGTGGGAGGCAAGTAAATGAGGCCAGGTTCTTCTCAGTGGTGCACAGATATAATACAAGGAGAAATGGTCTAAAACTCGAACATAGGAAGTTCCATACAAACATGAACAAGAACTTTATGCAAGGGTGATGGTGCACTGGAACATGTTGCCCAGAGAGGTTACGGAGTCTCCTTCTATGAAGACCTTGAAGATCAGTCTGGATGCCTATCCGTCGGCCCAGCTGAATCACAGTTCTCCACATCATCACACAGGGCCCCTTACTACTGACATCTCTAATATCAGTGTATAAATACTAGTACAAACAACTGCAGGCAGGTGCCACGCTGTCATGGGTGATATCTGAGACTGCTAGGTTGAAAAAACACTGAACAAGAAAGTTGTGTTTTCTTCTTGTTCAGTCCTACTCATTTCATATTTGTTCCTGTATACTTTACTAGCAAAAGAAAAAATTAAAATTATTACAAAGAATCAACCAAAACAATGAGCTCAGCTGAGAGGCTGATGTACAAAGACCAAATCAGAAATACAAAAACTGTGACCATGTAATCTATAACTGAAAGCTGCAAACACATCAGTGGAAAGAAATCCTGAAATACTTGCTCCACCCCTTTACCTCTGTCAGAGAGCAGTTTGATGGATGCTCCCATTTCATCCAAATTCAACAGCAAAGGAGAAAAGAGGCACTGATTTCTTTCTTCAAGATGAACAATGTTTTTCTCAATCAAGAATACAAAAGGAATTTTTGGAAATACAGGGTTGGGAATAGATGAACGGTGAGAACACAGTCTTGGTGGAATTCTCCTACTTGGATCCTAGAAAGGAAATCATAGCGAAATCTGAAGTAGACTCTGTGGGATTAAACATTGTTACACATTATTTCTCTTGTTCACATTTCACTGTCCTTGTCAGTGGAATTTAGCACAAAACCTTGTTTCTCCCTCCTTTTTTCCCACAGCCTTGAATATTTTGATCTGCTGCAGGCATTTCTTACAACCGCATAATAAGATTGTTTCATTTTATACTTGACATTTTCTTCTGTCTTTACATGTTCTGGTATATTTCTAAAAGAAAAATATTAATGTACTGTAAGTTATGGTGATGCTGAATTTAGTACGAAACCACAGTTTTGTAAATCCAGGCTGCAACAGCGTATATTCTCTTGAAAGAACATCTCTTCTAGAGGAACTGCCATGAAAACTGAATTCCAGGAATTTCTAAGAATCAACTATTTTCACTACTCCCAAAATGAAAATCAGCTTTGTAGTTTGTTTTTAAGCAAGAAGAAAATTATGCCAATAAAAGACATAAAGTAAGGAGGTTATAAACCATTAGATAAACAGGGAAATAACGGAAGGAAGATGAAAATTAATGAAAATTAAGATAGAGGGAGTACCCAAATCAAGACCAAAAGTTGTCCTTCTGACTTCAATTCCGAAAAAGACTAGTCTGGAGCTTTTCATTAAATTACTCATATTCAGAGTATTTTGCAGGACTACAACCCAAAGTCAAGCCTCACCTGTTCTTTGAAGTGCCATCTTTTGCCTCACTGTGCTCTGCATCCTAAGTCCTAAGTTCATAAGCTACCTCTAGGTATTCTCTAACAGATGTGTTACTCATGTTACAATCTACTTTCTGATCCTTCCTTTCCCATTCAGTGCCATTGTCAGAACAGAATGCTGCCCTTCATCTCATCATTTCCTTTCGGATGAGGCTTATCCTCCAGGAGACTTGGAAAAGCCTCAGTTCATCCACATCTTCACACTTCTACAAATGTAGAACCTTACTCTGATTGTTTTGGCTCTGTGCACAGAGTATGTTATCACAGCAAAAGGCACTAGAAGGCCTGAATTCTATTTTTACTTTTGAAATTAACTTGTAATGGTTTTTCAGGAAAAACCGAGGGCCAGTTTTTAAAAATATTATCTCTAATATTGGATGCCTATATATAGATACATGTAACTAGACTTTCGGAAGAAACCAGAACGCATTTGAGCACCTAAATAAAGGTCAGATTTCCCAAAACGATCAGCAGCTGGAAGCTCTCGCTGCTTTCGACATGCTAAGCTCTTGGAAGCCTAGCAATATATTTAGACACCTCAGTAAGAGCTGAGTTCTGAAAAATCTGCTCTTAAATGTGAATACTTGCATATCCCAAGAAGGGAACAATTTCAGAAAAACTGACTACCTACAACTCCCACAGAGTCTGAACTCCTAACTTATCTGAAAACCAAAGCTCATCTGATTGGGCATCCAAAAAGAAAATTCACTTCAGCCTTTCTTAATTTTAAAATATCTGTGTGTTTCAACAGCACAGGACTTAATTTGTTAACATTTCTTAAGGACTCCACAGAAATTACAAACATACTAAAAAACACTAAGATGTCTAAAAATGAGCCATGCATTCAGGGCTCCAGAAGGGTATAGTTAAGTTAAACCAGTCTTCTTAGTGGAAATACCACTACACTCTTGGAAAAGAAAGAAGAGAGGAGTCTTCTACTGGGAAGTTTTGGCTGCATGTAATTACGAATCCCTTTATTTATGCCATAAGTATTTCACAATTTTGAAACCATCTATTTTTTCAATTAAGACTTCAACAAAAAGTAAGCAATGGAGCACATGGGGTTGGTCTTAAAAAACACAAACATCAGGCTCAGTCTGATGTTGACACTTCATAGCTTATTTTCAAAATACTTTGGTTCCCACTCTCATAGAATTAACATTTTCTTCAATTGTCACTGTACCATAATGATAATGATACAAAATAAATATTTTTCATCACTCATATAACATGAAATTCTCCTCAGTTTAGCTTATACTAAAATAACCCCAAAACTGAGAAGGATGTTTCCCATTCATGCTACTCCCTTTGTACTCTAGTATTGCAATGAGTACTATGACAATTTTGTATGCCAGATCTTGACAGCACAGTAGTGGTATGGATTTAAATACCTCATTTTCATTTCAAAAATCTAATAAAAAGCAAGTGCCTTAGAGTTTCAGACCGGACTGCACTATTTCAACCTTCTCGCAGAATTTTGCAACCAAAATTATATTCATTTCTTTTTCCTTAGTGGAGAAAACAAGACAAGAACCTAGAACACATTAATAAAAAAATTGAATATACTAATGAATCTTAGTATATAATTAATTTCTTTTGCTAAAGCAACTCAAAGCACTTAACAAGAGTTGAACTTGACTCTTAAATAACTTCCCTGCAAGTTGCAGTATTACACCAGGTGTACACTGAACTGTATCATTTCAAGTGCAGGGGGATATCCAAACTAGGAGAGAGACATCAGAACATTTTCTCACTACAGTATATTTGGTCAAAAAAGAAGAAAAAAACCAAACGGGAGTTTTTAGACTAGGAGTCCTATAATTCTATCAATATTCCAAATGAAAAAAAAAAGTGCCCTATGCCCATATGTTTATGCCTAAGCACCTGAAATAAATCCATCTGATGTACTTGAGCAATTTTTCCTTATATATATTTGCTATATTTCAGCCTGAAAAATGTGCTAGGGCTAAGTCTTCAACCAGCATATACTGTTTTTTCCTCTTTTGGTGGCAGGCAGTTTTCTTTGCCTTTTGTGTGTGTGTGTGTAGCATCTTGTGTTGTTGTCTTGTTATTGTTCTTGTTGTTTTTGTTTGTTTTTTGTTTGTGGGTTGGGTTGTTTTGTTCTGTTTTGGGATGTATGTGTCAGGGAGACAGCACCATAATTGGATTGCTGATTTTAGGAACACTGAAAGGAAAATGTATCTGCATAACACAAGAATGTCAACATTTTAATTCAAGTTTTCCTTTCAAAATCAATATCCTTATGATACCAAATTGATGAAGACATATTTCAGAGCAACAGAGTGGGAGACTCCACTCACTATAGCTGTAAATTTAAGCAGCACAACTGTCATGAAGACATATACTTATTGGGTTACAAAATTCCAACAGACTTCATTTTTTAATATTTTGCAGAAAAGGTTCAACTTGAAGAAAAGAGTGCCTCCCTGTGGCAAATGAATACAGTGAAGGCCTAGTAAACTACTGACACTGAGATCCAGATTCATTTTCCAACAGCCACAGCACTGTTTAATAAGCAAAGGGATTATGAAACCTGAAGACAAACAAAGATCCTCTCTTTCTAAAACTAGAAAACATCACTAGAAAAAAACTGCAAGATAGGTAAGTATTTCTAGTACCCTCAAACAGACTCATGTACTCAATCACATATAGCATGAAACGTTTGTCAGATCAGGCTCTTTTCCTCTATATGCTGGGGCAGGAATGTTCCAGAAGAAAATGAAAAAAAAAGAAACCTCTTTTTTTTTTTTTTTTTTGTAACTGTAATACATTTTAAAGCTTGCATTCTATTTAGCTTTTATTTGCTTTAATCAAATAGCATTATACCTGTCTCTACTTCAACAACATCCTAACGAAGATGCAGGCATAGTTTTATAAAAAGCTATTCTGTGCTGAGTTCCATTCACAGACATGAATCCATTTTCATTGCTCTTCTTCCACTCACTGTATCCTTAAAACAGGATTGTTGAGCTGCTTTAAACACCACTTTCCCTGCAGAGGTAGCTACTCTAAGAACTCCAAAGTGCCTTTAGTGGAAGATAAAACAAATGAACATCTCTGAAGCACGTTACTTAAAAAATAAGTCCAAAGTTATCATTCAGAAGTTACCATTCTTCCAGTATTTTGTTAAAATCTAATCTAGCCAGTCTTATCTCAAGAAATAACTGTACTGATTTGATCTGAATGAAGATCAAGTTGCAAAAGCAACAGTAAAATCAATTACATTACTCAAATTGAATCATCACATACATTCTATAAAGTGTTTTCAGATGCAGTTTGTTTAAAAAACAAATATTCCTAAATAAAGACAAATGAATTTTAAAATGACAAACTTCTTAGATCTCATTCTCCTTAGGTTGTTTCTCAATGCCTTTCTCTTTTCACTGTTTTTCATTGGCATGTTCCTGGCTAGTGTACTAGAGTCTTGCTCTCTCAATTCCTCAGAAACCTCTAGCTACCACTTTTTCAACATGATAAATAATAAAAATAATTGACAACAAATAGATCCTTTGCTCTACTCTTTACCTATAAACTGCTCAAGAGTAAATTTTTCCACTTCTACACACCTTTCCATTCTCAAACTCAAGCTACATCAGGATGAGCTGCAAACAAACTCCTTACTACTGTTTTGAGGAGGCCAGTTCTCAATAAATCTTCTACACATATGTTGTAGGAATATAAATCATAAAATGTATTAAAAAATGTAGGAGAAAAAAATCCTTCATTCTGTCAAATGTAGAAGTGAACAACAGATAGAAATCTTCAAGATCTTGTACATTTTTACATTTTTAATATTAAGTTTTCATTTTCATGAATGTTTGTTGCCTCATTTAGAAGAAAGTTGAGACTAAAATGCCTTAGCAAGACAGAGTGAGAACAACGGAAGTTAAAAAAGGATTTGCACTGAGTCATATAGCCTACCACTGCAGATGTAGGATTGTTCCCTACAGAGCATTTTTAGTTAAAATGGAAAAGTGCAACTTTCCAATTGAGTCCAAAAGGGAAATGTTCAAGAGTTCTTAAAGAGGAGCTTGAGCTGATCCAGTTTCCAATGGACATTACTGTATGTTCCAGAGAGGGTTATAAATAAAAAACCTGCATTTCAAATACTGGGGGAGAGTGTGCAGGGCCATCAGGTAAAGCAGCTGTAGTGGGGTGAGAGGGAAAGGAATGCTGAGGCAGCAGGATGGATTGGAAGCTGCTGATGGCTAAATGTGCAGCCTCCCACTGCAAGCCCTTCATGTTACCTATGTCATGGAAGGGAGGCAGAGAAAAGGGCTTCAAATCACTCAACACAAGGAAGGCAATGAGAGCAGGGCAGGAGTGCTTAGCGAAAGAATCCAAGATTTCTTCCTTTTCCATTTGTAAGAGTCAAAAATCTCTAAAATGATAATGAAATATTAGCATAATAAATATGTTGGTTTAGGTTAATCAAACATTTCAACAGCTTATTTTGAAAAATGGTGCTTCCACTTTGAACTGGCGTCTCTGGTATTATCAATTCTCATATTCAAAGAAAACAGTCATTTCAACACTCCAAAATTGATTATTTTGATTCAGAAGCAGATACAAATATACTTTAATGCATGCTATTTAAAGCTAGCATTTATGTGTGAACAGTTTAGGTTCTAGTGAAGTGCATTTCCCAGGGAGAAAGAAAAACTTTCTTTTGAGACCCCTGAGCAGCGATGGAGCTGATACTCTTCACCTCCCTGCTCTATGCACAGAGGTGTAAGTGTGACTGAGGAAACACATTCTCAGTAGGTGTTATACATATATTGCCACCACAGAGAACACCAAGGTCCTTGAAAAGTCAAATATATGCACTGTACAAACACTGAGCCTAAGCATGGTCTCGGACATTGACATTGCAAGTTCTTCAAAGCATGAGTGGATGTGGCCATTATGAGAATTATCATCCTCAGGAATAGCCCAATAAGCTTCATGGAGAAAGTCTACTGGAAAATGATTATAATGCTTACAGCAGGAGAGTACTGTTTCAGAGCAATACAGACATAGTTTTAGATGCTAAATCACTTGCCTTCTTTATCCCCTAAACTCCTTTAAATTCTGTTATTCTTAGGACTTCAATAGACACTGAAGGAAGAAACAGCCACTTCCTGAAAGACTTTCTCCCTCTATGAGCTGAGCACAAAGACAGGAAAAATCCAGTCATGCTGTTTCAATAGGATACAGATAACATAAATGAATAAGAATATATATTAACATTAGGAACAAAATATTACTGTCTCGATTGAAGAGTTTTCATTATTCATTCTCAATGAGTAATGCTCAGATTTCTTAAGAATTGGGGCTTTACACTACTAGGTATTTTACATATATCAAGAAAGACTCGGGCCCAACTGTAAATTTTTACAGTTCAGTGAAAAATACTCTCTAAGTTCAGCACTTCTCCATCATTGCTGAAATTGGTGTACTGCGTAATACTTATATATCACAAAAGAATATAGTCTTTAAATTAAATTGAAAAGTATTAGAATTTTATCTAGGTTAAGAGAAACGCTTAAATAACAGCTGAACTGATGGGAAGTAACCTAAGTGGTACTGTTTTTTGAATTACTTAAAACTACATTGAAAGTACTTCAAAAAGAGAATTTTAACATTTTTGTGATGAGACGGTTCAGTAAAATCTATTTAAGAAGTACTGAAATTCTATACATTTTGCCAAGCGAATTCAGGAATCAATTATTTGAGACTGCTTTGAGAAGGTACCTTATGTGGACAGACACAAAATGAATCCAGGAATTCCATGCCTTCTATTTGTGGAAAGCCATTGTATAGTCACTTATTCAGCAGCTTCAGGCTGTTCAGGTTTTGGTCACACTGCTTGAAGACTTGGCGTAAGTCTCATCCCCCACTGTCTTAACCACTTACAATTCAATGATGCTTATCCTACATAACACCTTTATCACTCTGAATTCTATCAGATAACAATATTTTGTATGTATTTGTGTGATTGCCTGTACAATGAATTTGATTTATAAAATCACATATCATTGGAGTTTAAATATAGCACAAACTTTTTATACTTATTATTTCAGCGTATACATGTATATATATAACATCTCCCTTAGACTTGTGTGTGTGTGTGTGCATGTGTGTCATAATACAGGTTTTTCCTACTGGGCAAATGTACACCTACAATTTAAGAAGACAACCTTAACAGGAAGGATGTTTTAGCAATTGAACAGCAAAACACGGATTTAAGAGATGTAGGATCACTGCCTAGTTGTAGAGAATTATCATGGGTTAAAGGTAAGAAAATAATTCACCACAACTGTAAAATAAGCATTCAACATTTAATGAAAGCAATAAATAATATATTGTAACCGACAGTTTAAAACCTCACTAATCCGAAAGCTATTGCTATAATAGCTATTCAAATGCATTCAACAGTCCACATAGACTAAGTGAGGGCTTTCTGCTTTTGAAATACACCAAAAAAAATTCTTCAGATTTTTATTCCTCTATTCTAGAGTCCACTGTAGGCAGATGAAACTTATCATGGTTATCATTGCATTCTGAATCAGTCTAACTGGAAAATAATTTTTAAGTCAAGGTCTTAAGATATTTTATGACCTCCTTTTCTCTTTCTCTGAAATATTCTTGGATTGACTTAAAAGAGAACTACACATATGGTCTACTGGATTAAACGGGGAGGTAGGAAGGTCAGATTATTACCAAAATAATTTATATTTCCTTTTGTATTGGCTGTGTATTAGATGAGTAGTAAGCAAATGAAACTCTGCAAAATTTATAGCCAGCTATAGCTTGGATTAAAGAAGAGACTATGAAAAGAGATTTTAAGTTAACCTGAGTCTGGAAAGAATGACCAAAATCTGGAGATGAAGGGATGAATATTAGAATGATCTTGACATGCGATTGAAATACAGTTCTTCTTATAGCATATTACTCACCTTCTGCACTTAACATTAAGTCAGGACTTCAAACCCCATAGATTTGGAATTTATATTAACATTATCAAACAAAATTGATTTTTCTATTAGCATTTACTCTCTTAAGAAGGACAGCAGTAAAGATAATTACTCAATGGTCATTGCAAGTAATCCTGTCCTTGAGGGCAACACTGCAATCAAGAGAAGTAGTGGTGTCCATTTGATGATATACTGATACTTCTTTATGAAATTTCTTGCTAAAATTTACTAGAAAGATCTTTGTACCTAAGAAGACCCATTCAAAAAGCAGAGTTGTTTTTAAAAACTGCATATTCTGAAATAACCCTAGCAAAGTTGATCTTTAAAATACAACCTGTGGAAAATAAGAGTGACTTTACATTGGATTAAAAAACAAACAAAAAGTAGGGACTTTCTGTTCTTCTGCACTCTTCAGTAATCTTTGAGAAATGAGGACTGAGAACTAGTTCTTTATATGCAAGTCATTCTACAGTTACCTAGTAAAGGATTTCTTACAGCTTCACTTTTTAATAGTTTTGTCTGACTGCAGAAAAGGTGCCAGTCTGACACAATATTTCAGCTTTTGTTTGTCATGGCATATCTAGAAGTTTATATTTAGACGTCACCCTAATAAATGCAAAGAAAAGCAGCTGACATTGGTTCAGGGGAGGATTTTCTTTCTTCAGTAGAAAGAAAACTTCTGGAAGTGCTTCTGTCAATCCTAGTAAGACTTCAACAGCAACATGTAACCCCTATCCTTGACCCAGCAAGCCTGAACTGCATTTAATTGGTCTGTCTGCAAAGCTATGAAAAATTTCTCTTTGTGTACTGTAAAATAAAATGTATATATTTCATACAGCTGGGAAACAATATCTCCTATTCAGAGCTGCTGGCAGCACAACAGAGCACTTTCTTTGCTAAACCCTCTGAAAACATCCTTTTTTTTTTTTTTTTTTTTTTCCCAACTGCTTTTAGGTGCTCCAAAGAAGCCAAAAATATAAAAGTCAACAAGAAGACCGCATGATCACTGGAAAACTAGAAGGATATAAATCATTCTTAGTAGAAGCACAACATTCAGTGGAAATCCCAAGAACCTGTCAAATCTGCTGGGTTAGTGTGAGGACCTAGGGAAGGATCTAGCAGAAAAAAATTGAGCAGCCTCACTAGAATGAAATCCTCATTTTTGCCCCATCTATTTTTTTCTTTGAATTGATCTTCTGCGGAAGATCTTCCGCAGAACCAAGCTACTCCCCACAAACCCACATGACTAATAGCACATGGACTTTTATGAGGTAAATCTCAGCATTACTAAGAAATTAGTTTATTTTCAAAAACTAAGCCATTCAATATCTGATCAAATAAACATTCTAAGACAAGGAATTTCCACAGGAAAAGACAGAAGCTTTCTAATCAATAACTCACATGACTGTTGGTGTGAATACTCATGATATTTTTAACATGCTTGCAGAATGCAATCTTTTTTTACTGTTGGAAAATTGAATGAGTTAAGGCATATCAACATTACAGAACAAATTAGCCAACAAATTTATGCCAGAAGGCTCCCTAGTGGAGAGAGAACACGCTGGGATAGCTACATCAGTCACATAAAAGCATAAACAAAGGCAACAAGTGGAGTTATTTCACAACTGAGATGCCACTACCTGTGCGTTGTGCTGGCAACAACATCTTAGGAAGGGCGGGAGCAGGACACAACCTTCAAGGTTTCCATTTTGTCTACCTCAACTAGAAAAGTTTATAGCACAGGTTGAGCCTGAGCTATGTAAAAATATACTCACTGACAAGCTGGGTAAAGAGTATCTGGTTAAAAGGACGAAAACAGTTACTCAAAGCAGGTAGATACTGATTACAAATGAAGACTTTTCATTGATCTCATACTGCTCCAACACTATAACATCTGAATTTGCGAACATCTCCTGCTTACACGACTGAAAACAATAGGACTGCTGCCTTGGCAGGTTTTACCTTATTGACATACACAGGAATGGACCTACTCTCCCAAAGCCTCCCAAAAGAACACACTAAAACTGCACAGCAACACAGATTGCCCATCACCTCCTCTCCACAGCACCTGCAGTGCTCCATTGGCCAGGGCTCACACACCAGCACACCAAAGCCCATTCTGGAAAAGCAGCCCTTTATCCTTGTTGTCATCTTCAGCCTTTTCTGGCCTTTTTTTTTTTTCCTCCTCAATACTCTGAATAGCATCATAAGCCATAAAATCAAAGATAACAGGTCCATTTCTAAACTGACCTTCAGAACTTCTACTTTCCACAACACCGACTTCTCTGGGCCTCTGCCTGATGCCACTTGACCAAAACTAGGCAGATAGGAGTGATGTCTATCATGTGTAAATCAAATCTGATTTTACTCATCCAAATACCTTTACATCCACAGATAACTAATTGGACAAAAGTGAAACTAAACGCTTGTGTATCTATGGTTGTAACAAACATTTTGTTCTTGCATTTTATGTCTTGTTGCGTTCTCTATAAACACTCCAAGGCAGAGTGTACCTGGAACAAATCAGGCACATTGTACTGTTGATCTTGCAGTGCTTGTTGTCTTTAACTTAATTAGATGGAAATAAAACAGGAGCAGCAATGACAAAACTCTCTGGGTTATTTTTCTTTAATCCTGAGAGGTATTCCTTAGGTATTACCATGGTAGGCACTGAACAGGTGCTAAAATCACTCCCTTCCTGTTTCTCGCTGGAACTTGTTTGTTGCTGTCCAATGTAAAATGCTAAAGCACCAGCATTTGTCTGGTTTTATGCCTACAGTTAGTGGTGTGAAATCTTTTCTTACAACTGTCTGTAACTGTACAAGTTACACGGTGCAGAAATATATGTTTCTGAATACCAATTAAAAAAAACAACAAATTTTAAGTACATACTGCATTTGCTTGAGAGGAACAATTATAAAACCAGATGTTGGAGCCAGATGTCAACAAATTATTTTTCATAAGCCACAGTTTACAGCTGTGTAGACTCCATTTATCATCTCAGATGGGAACACTTAATTTGACAGCAAACCTTTTGGTTAATAGCCAGTTTCAACACTAGCACTTGCACTCAAAACTGTATGTAAAGAGATGTGATAAAACTATCTAATGAAAATTCTGCTATTTCAGTCCTGTACCTCAGCATTTACAAATCCTGTATATCTGTGTGTAAATATATCTGTGTGTAAACTGTAAATGCTTTATATACATGCAAACATCTGTAGGAATATGGCTCAGACAGACATACATCTTTATATATACAACCATATGTAAAATATACGTACAGATAGACAGACATACAGCTCTCCTCTTCAAATGAACTTGCCTTAGGACAACTGAAAATAAAAGGTCTGAATTTACTGCACATTTCAAATGTTCATTGATTTCTGTTGATACTTCCGGTGAAAGAATCTTGCAGGATCATCTGTTTTTTTTTCACTACTCAACCTAAACAGTTACTATTTTAGACCTAGAGCTCTCAGGGCAGCCTATATTTAGCAACACAAATCTTTATTTCACGTATGCTTCTTGCATTTCTAGGTAAAATCTATGCCAGACCTTCAGCTGCTGTTAAACTGGCACAGGCCCACTGACTTCAACGTTGTATTCAAACTTCTTTTACATTTACGACAACAAAAATCTAACAGTTCTGCAGCCAGAAATAGTGAGGAAGAGGTTGATGCTAACATACTTTACAAGTAAGTATCCTAGAAGATTGTCAAGCTTGATTTTAGCCCTGAAGGTAGAACGTTCTACTGCAAGGCTTCCTTCGAGCAAAACTGGATAATCTTATCATACTATGTGACAAATTTAAGAAAAGAGCGAATTCACTTTCATTCTGACTGAAGTCATGATTTGATTCTCCAGGTAGCATTAAGAGGGTATTTCGTCTATGACATTTAAGGTTTGAATTATTTTATGCAAACAGCAGAATAAATTTCTTGGGTGGGGACCAAATCCAGAAGTCAATTTCAGAATAAAACCCTAAAGATAAAAAAACAACAACAAGATCTTGATGTAACTGTATCACAAACACGCATTTACACATACTATATTTTGTTTATGTCACCGCTGTGTTTGTGAAAAATTAGGGAATGGGCATTTAGATTACTTCTATTCTCTAATCAAAGAACTAAACAAGCTTATGTATGAGGGGACAGAAATGGAATGTACGGCTATCATGTATAAAATAATTCCTACATACCCTCCTAATTACAAAACCAGAGTTTCTTAACTGCAAATTAAGAGACAAATAATAGCAAACACCCTTTTTTTTCAGGCTAACATAGAAGAAATGTACATGCCTGCTGTTCTTTATTGCTAAAAGGGGTTTCAGAACATTTATGAAAGAAAAGAGATGCATCTATCTGAAATTTTTCTTCCAGGATTTAGATCTACAGGTAAGCATTCGCAGTTCTTTGTGAGAAAATAAAGAATATATTGGAGGGGCAAATAAAAGTCCTGGTGAGAATGGAAATGAAGTATTTTCACCAATGGAGACTAACCCAGATGAAAGAACATGAGAACAAGTCTAGCTGCTGTGGCAATTTTATGATTAAAGAAGTTCCTTGTGGAAAAAAAAAAAATCTATTAAGAAAAAACTAGTAATATCTAAAAAAATTAAGTGGGGGAACATCAGCAGATTCTCTGGCTTCCTGCTGGTTTACTTAGTAAGCTATTAACAGAAATCCCAAGGCTGTTGTCAGGTTCACAGATTTAAGTCAGCATCACCACCTATAGGACCCTAGAACAAAGATCTGAAGGGACTCTTGGAATCCTCAGACTAGGGCAGCTTTGCCCTACAGACTGTTCTGATGTTGGTGGCATTGAGTCATGAAAACTCACTGTTCACTGAAGAGAACTTGAAGGCCATAAGGATCCTGACTCACACTGAGGTGATAAATATTAGCATTAATGTTTCCACAGAGTTCGGAGGCAGAAACTCAGAGGCCCTAGAGGCAATCAGGCTCAAAAACCCTTCCAGATTCTTAGCTGATGAAGATGAGAATATTGGGACTTCTGATGAAAAATAAATATTTTCACTGTTCTTATGATGGTTCCAGATTTCTTCTCCATTATTATTTTCCCCCGTCTCAGAGTCTGGAAACTCTACCTCTCAGAAGTGGTGGAATGTCAATCTTACAAGATTTTGGGCAGAAGGCAAGCAAAACAAAATCTAACATACTACTTGAGAGTGTTAGTAGATCAGAATTTACTTCTGAGTTTTCTTTCCAGTTCTGGAAGAAAACCAGTACTGAAACATTAGTTTTTCAGACACAGAAAATCCTGATTTTTCAATATCCTGTACTAATAAGTCAACACAAAGCTTTTAGGCACATCTTAGTTCCTTTCATGATTTTGATTGCTTGTATTAAATGTTAGAAAACTGAATTCAGTACTGATTTTTTTTTTTTTTTTTTTTTATGCGCACTGAATGAGGTTCTGACACCGTAAGAAAGAAGACAAAGCTTGAAAACACTGGATGTAATTTTTGGCTCCAGTTGCTATGGTCTGGCAAAAGGCTTTCAGTGCTCTTACATCTGCTAAAGTTACAGGAGCAGCACATCACCATTTAATTAACATACCAAAATGCATATCAAATGTGAGGCAATGAGAAAGCATTAGTATACCTTTTCATATGTACTTTTCATGTTGAAGAGCTCTAGCATTCAGATCATTAGCCATAAGAAGTTGTTTTTCCAGTTGCCGACATCCATGTTTTTACTTCAGCAGCCATAACACTCCTAATGTCTAAATGAGTTTGCTTTCCCAGAGTGTCTGGGAAATGGTTCTGCTAATCTCAGTCTACAAACTCATTACCAAACTGAATTCCAGCATCTTTTCTAGTGTCTAGCCAGAATATCAAGTTTCAGGCACCTTTCACTGCTTCTTATTTATGTAATTCTTTATTAAACCTGCACTTTACAGCCATTTTTTACAACATGGGTATATTAAGTTACAAGGTTCTGGATAATTGGAAAAGATTCAGCAACAACTCCAGAGGAACCAAAGATTTGGGAGGGAACTGTTAAACAATTTACAGAGCACTGATATACACAATGCTGGCAGTGGAACAATTTGATGTTGATGCAATTCAAGGGACTGCTGTGTGCTTTCCATTTTACACAGGAAGGTATGTTACATTCCTTCCTATCTCATGCTGGTCTAGGAATTTATTTCAAAAGAATAACTGTTTCAAGAGTAATATCAAATTACTACAGCAAGATGACCTACACAGCAGCTACATAATCTGTATTTATGAAGTACTACAGATGTTTGAAACACTGTGCAGACATTAACTACCTAAACCTTCACCATCTTTTCCAAGTGGGCAGAAGGGAATATGGGAGAAACACAGAGATGTTGTGGCAGCCAGAAAGTGTACCAGGTACAAGAAACAGAGACAGGCTCTTCTCAGAAGCACATGGCAAAAGGACAAGGGGACAACAGACAAGAGGGAAAAGAGGAAATTACTACTGTGCACCAGGAAAATAAAGTTAAAGAAAGGGTGGTTATAGATTGGAACACGTTGCCTCACTATGAAGTCTCCACCCTTGGAGCTGTTCAAGGAATAGGACTGGAAAAGGCCTTAGGCAACCTCAACTGACTTCCAAATTGCATTTAACTACATAATCAGCTCTACTTAACTGGCCTTGGACCAGATGCCTGCCTGCAGTTTCTTCCAGCCTAAATTATTTTATGATTTGATCTCATTTTCCATCCCACATCCAGGATTCCACAACAATTTTGAAATCGATAGGGGAAGTCTCAGTTGTGGGAAGTCGAGCCACCTTTTCTACAGCAGACAAGAGGAAGCCTGGCATCAGCCTGAGGAAAGCAGGACTGGCTTCCAGCAGCACACCCAAAATTCTAGTTCCTTTTAAATATTTGCCTTAACCATTACTACCCTAAAGGAAGATAGCATACACTAAAATCACAAATATTATTATTCTAATTCTGTTATATCAAACAATGTTTTGCTGAGAAACACTATGATATGTTGAGGTTTTTAATGGACTTCTGAAGGATGATATCTCACTGCAAACAAAGAAAGCCAACAGATGGAGGCATGCCTGATACAGAAAGCCTTTCACGTTCTATCCTAAATTAACCTAAGTGGACATACTATTAAAAAAGCATTGCTGATTTTTGAAAACAGATTTTTGCTGATTTAATTTGTGCTATGCAATAACTTTAAGCTGTTAAGTTCCTTATTTTCTTTTTTGCTCCTTTTGAATCTCACATTGATCTCAATTTTGAGGACTTCAAATTACCTACTGAAAGATCAAAATAAAAATCTACCTATCCTAAATAACTCAGTCTACAACAATCCAGTTAATTCCAGTTTTACTCTTACAGTCATGTTAACAAATGCAATCTAGCATTGTTCTTAGAATTCACAAGAAAGCTAAGATTACATTTAAACTGAAAAGTTTTGAATCTTCTTCACTAGTCTTACTGACTACATGATTTAGCAGTGGGTTGTTAGAGTAGTTTGGTTAGGTTGCAGTTGGACTTGATGATCTTTAAGGTCTTTTCCAACCTGAGCAATTCTATGATTCTATAATTCTATTATTCATAATAAACTAGGCAATTAAGGCTTCTGTCATACTGCTATCTACTTAAAGTCTCACAAGTACTCTCAAACATTTAAAAAACATATATCCTTATCACATTCTTCCCAGCTTCTAGAAGAAATTCTATAATTTCTTTCAACATATTTTGAGTTTTTTCATCTTCCTTTTAACAGTGTTTTATGAGTTAGCAATGCTCTTGTTCAAGAGTAACTTACAGAAAAAAATAAATGAAATGTGGTAAGACAAACTACTAATGCAAAAGTATGCGTTGCACAAATTCTCACATACAGAGATGGAATTCAGAAAAATTATTACCAATTCAAATTATCATCAGCAAACAGCTGGCATGTAAAGTTCTTTACCAGGGACCAAAAGTATGCACAGATCTGTTATTTAAATGAAGTTCAGCCTTAAAATGGGCTCTTGGAATGAAGTAACCACATAACCAATTGATTTATACACCCTAATTTGTTTATTTCAGTTAGAACATATACATTTCATAAACTGCTGAAAGACCAGGCACTGAAATTAATGGTGAAACACTTGATGTTTCTTTTCTAAGCATTTAATCGCTGCTCTTTTCATTACTGGTTTCTTCAGGTGGATACACAATGTACGCAAAAGTTGTTGTTGTAATACAAATATATAAGCTGAGAAATTCGGCTTTTCCCTGACTTCACTGCAAAGAAAACTAAAGCAAAATTTCTCATGTTGTCAGAGTTAATTTCTTTCTTCCACACAGACACCACCTATTTTCTCCTACCACTTTGATAGCTCTCTTGACACTTGGAGTTGCGCCCTAGGAAGCCATGGGAATATCCCAATTTGAAACACACTCCATCACAAAAAATTGGCACTGATCTGAACATCAACTGACAAATAATTAAAAAGATATGTGCAATTTTTGATCATCTGATTTCAAAACCAAACAAGAAGAACAAGCTACTAACATCAGAAACTGTACGAAATATTTATACCAACGGTATTTTAAAGACAAAACTGCAGAAGTATGCTAATATGTACTGTACAACAAGCAGCTTTCTACATAATGTCCAAAAATAATCTCACTGGTGATTTCTTCACAATGTTTTAAGTTGAATTTAAAAAACCAGTCTGGATTTGTTTGAACGAGGAGGGCCCATTTTGTATTGATATCATTCTATTTCGTTATGTTTTACTTAATTTTCATCATTTTTTTTTAAACACAAAAATTTTCAGCAATTTGCCTATGCCACAATTTTCTGTTGTTGTGAAGAAAAAACACATCTGATATAGATAATAAGTTTTAAAAAGTAATAGGAAGCCAAACCCATGTATGTTAAGCTGAGTTACTCAGCAAAGCAATACCAAGAATGAACTGACTCTCGATGAGTTAAGTTCTGTTGGAATCTATTCTGAGTACCGAGCTGTTCACTTCAATAGATTGTAACCCAATCCTCTCCAATGTAATAGAGAACAGATATTGACTTGCCTAAATTTCTCTTGCTTTACAACTCCATTTTTTTTAAGATTTTTTTTAATTTAAATCACTGAGGGCTTAATCTACTATTAAAACTCTGCCACTTGTAATTGGTGCTCACTAAGTCATTGCTAACAAATTTCCTAAAATATAACAGTTTTAAAGTTTTTTTGTATATATTTTTTAATTTTTTTTCAAACGTCTACAGATTTGGCAGCAAAAATTTCAGCTTTTTTTTTTTTTTGTCTTTAATTCTAAAATTCTGTAGGCTCAGTTGAATAAAATCCACTTTATGATGTACTCCCAGGTGCAATTCAGTCCTGCTTTTTGCTGATACTTGGAAAAAGTATTCCCACATTTGCCAGTATACTCATATTATAAACCAAATGTGATGGTAAACTGACATTCACAAAGTAACCCCATTTTGAGATTGGCCTCACAATTTGTCAAAAAACTAGAGAGCAAAGTCTTGTATTTACAGTTGCATTACAATATAAACTTCTCTTGATAAAGTCTGACAGAGCAGTTTTTATTCTCCATATGTGCGTGTATGAATGTACATAAAAACCAACAGGAGAATTAACAGAAGCAAGAGTGGGAGGTTTCAACAGGCCTAGACAGAATAAAATTTTTTTTGTGTGTGATGCCTTCCATGTTCACAAGTCCTACAAAAATAGGAATTATTATGTACAGCTTCTGTGTAACACTTATTTCATATTAATCTTGAAGTTGAGAATCTAGATTAGAATCTAGTCATTGATCTGGACCACCCAAGAAATAACAAGGCCCCCTCAGGTTGGAAGACTCAGACCCCTAAGACAAACTGCTCCAGAAGATTCCACATCCCCTGTGGACAAGTAAGGCTGAACGTAAAATCTAAGGTGGAACACACCTACATCTGAAGCCAGAAGACACAGTCAAATCATCTAGCCTAACCTTCCCCATGCCACTAATCTTGATTTTCACCCAAGTACACTCAATACTGCATTTAATATTTTGTTACTAATAACAGCAAAAATAATTTGCTGTGTGCAGTGCATGATATAAGCAGCAAAAGAAGGAAACTGATTAGCTAAACAAGAAATGAGAAGCTTGCCATCTTTCAGGAAGAATGCAATCCTGAATAAGTACTTACAACTGGTTTCAGGAGCTTTCATTTCATACTCAAGCAATACAAATGGCACAGTCCTTAACTGATTAATTTGTTCTTAAAAAAAAAAAAAAGAAAAAAAATCAGGTTACCTGGGTCCTTAGAACTGGATAAAGACATTTTCCAAAGTTTCAGAACAACCACAGAAACCTAGATCAATTTTTCCTCCAGCACTGGGTTTTCACCACAGACCCATGCCTCTTCCTTGACTTTTCTACCCATTTCTTTCAGGCCTCTCTCCTTACACCATGAAACCCACATACTTTCTGGCTTGTCTGAAGTTAGAAGACCAGCCTGGAGAGAGTGCCTGAGCAACAGGCACCAAGGGATCTTGGAAGCAAGCATGGAGACAGCTGGAGGAAGAACTGGGCTCATGCATGGCTTTTCCATTCATTTCTGTGAAAGCTCTAGGCCAGCTCAGATGATATAGGAACTCTCAAATGAGAAATGATCCATTTTCATTACTGTCACATTTCCATAGCAAATATAAATCATCCTGGGCTTGTTAAAAAGAAAAACGCCTAAAAAACAAACAAGATGTAGCATGATTCAGAATACTTTTTTTTTTTTACGCCCTATTGTTATTCTCAAAGGAATTCATATAAAAGGTAGTCAGCATGACATCTACGTTACTATATACATGTAGCACCTATGGATTTACTTTTTAATTATAGCAAGAACCTTTATGTCATTTGTACAGAGTGAGGTAAAGGGCATTTTTCATGCCTGTATAAGCTTTGGTATACCAGTTTCCTCCCTAAAGTGCACGTAATAGCTACACTTAAGTAAATCAGGCCAATGCGTCCTCTTTTATTTTATGTTAAGGTAAACTAGCCTTCCTGTCCCACTGGAGCCTAATTTTTCTTTACAGCTATTTAAAACCTATTATAGGTTAACATGAACATTCAGGCTGCTTCCTGCACTGTCTGATTCTGCTAGATGATAAACTTAATAGCTTTCAGTGACAGACAGCAGCTGAGAAGTTGGGGGAAGGGGGAATTTCATCTCCAACAGCAGCCTATGACATTTATAGCAGTTTAATAACAACATCAATAAAAATGCAGATCTACTGTAAAATGCCTGTGGTGGCAGTTACTCCAGTTTGTTTACTTTGGCCACAGCCACCAGCAAGCAGAATCTATTCTGCTTACTAGGCACCACCTCTTCTTTTCCAGTCATTCATATCCCATGTCTGGACAGGGGAAGGAATATATATTTTTTTTCTGGGGGGTGAGGGTGGCGGAAACCAGGAAAGAATAGGGGGCATATACCATACCACACCTGGCACAGAGCATTTTTCTTCAGCACGCATACCTTCCAGTACTGGGGCAGGATGCACTAGTATTAGCATTCAATGATATTCATACAAAATATAACCCTGAAAAAGACATTACCTCAGAAGAAAAAAATCTTGCACTGTATTAATTTTGTAAGATTGACTTAAGCCTGTTTTTGTTAAATAGGAATAGCAGTAGTTTTGAAACCCAAATCTGATGCATACATCACTCTGTGTTGCCTCAGAGGTTCAATTGTTGTATGTTCAAAATCCTTCTCCTGGTAACAGGTAACAAAAATCCCTCAGGAGACTTTAATCAGAAGGTTTCTGTTCTCCAAAATTGGTCTTTTTTGTTGTTGGGAGTAACATGGCTTGTAGAGATAGCAAATCATCACTTGTCTTACAGGGTTGTTTTGGAATATTTTCACTACTCAGAGACAGTATTTGTACTATGAGGGAACAAGTAATCTAATTCTACAACATTTCCAAACACACTCACACTTAAAAGGAAAACTTTATTGAAACCATGACAACTGAAAAAATGGCTGCCTTCACCTTTGTGTGCTTTCTCCTTTGCATATCTGCTCCTTCAATCTGCGCAAAAAGAGCACTAGAGTATGTGGACACAGCCTTGAAGGATCAAGCTGATGCTATGCAGTGAATCATTTGTTATTAGGTGCAAAGGAATTTTAAACAATATTTCAGTGAACATCAGCCTAGCCAAAAATCCCATTTAGATGGGTTTGATCTACAGCCAGGCCTCCCATGGTTTCAAGCTTTGGGCCTTAATAACAGCAACAACAAAGTCTTAGTTTGCAAAAACTTGTCACGTATGTGATCATGTTTCATTACTATGCAAGCCCGACTAGCTATGCCAGCATTTTTTTTAAGACATATGCCTACTACATGTGTAAACCTAGTCTCCATGTTCCAGCCTGATGGCATGTTCATGTATAACATATGATGTTATTTTATTTCAATAGCTCTGCACAGAACAGATGGTACATTAAGAAAAAATCATTAAGTCGTGTGAAGATAAGTTTTAACTTTTTCATATGATTTGCTCCTTATTAAAAATATTTTTGGTAACCATGGCCAGAACATTTTACATTCATTAAGTTTTGTTAAAAGGCAACAAGCCTCCTACATTAGGAATTCACAGCTAGTTAACTGTTTCTCTTGGAAGGTTAGAAGTTGAGGATTACTTCATGGTGACAGACAGTAAGTGAGCAAAATCTAATTATTTTTAAAGAAAAATGGGTTTTATTTTATGCTACTTGAAGTTAGAAAGAGCTTTTGGAACATGTGATATAACATGATATAACTGAGGAATGTAAATGGTGCTAAGATGATCCTAAGGTTGGTGTGGGTGTTTCTGTCTTCAGGTCTATTTGGTAAATGCTCAAGCGTATGGAATACAGTGAAGATGCTTCAACACTATAAGAAATAACGGACTCAAGGATTTGCTAAGGCTGATAGTTTCCAAATGGGTGGGGAAAAAACATCAGTGTGCCCTTGTGACTAGGTTTAGCTAATTTGCTTGTGCATGTAGGGAAGTATCATGGGAGACACTTCTATCTCCTTGCAAAAGAAGACATGTCAGGTAGGTATCAATCTGTTCTCATTAATGGATGAGTACAAAGCAGCCCAATCTTTTCTTATTTGATCTTCTTCCTAATTCAATCAGTTAACAAACAACCAGGAGTACAGATTTTCCTATATCTCCCTGTGAAACTCAGAAAAGTTCCTTTATCTGCTTGAAAGTTTTGAAATAAATCTATAGCAAAATATATGCCCATCATAATTCCAGGTACATGCTCATCTTCACAGCATATCATGAGTATTTTTCCACCCCAAAGAATTTGGTGTGAAAGGAGGAAGTTGCACAGCGCTGTGAAGAGAGATGCCAGGCTGTACAAAGGATGACTGCGGTCTAGCAGGGCTCTTCTGAATGCACAGCCAGCCATGGAGCTCATTCAAATGCAATACACCTAGCTCACCTGTGCCACATGGTGTTAAAAACAAATTAAATGCACACGTAACAGCAGGAAGACGAGGCAAAAGTATACTGTGTACGTTTCATTCTCAGCTTGCGAGACTCCCAAGTATTCAGGGAATATCAACAAGCCTAAGAGCATGACAGTTTATGTAATCAGAAAGACAGTTGCCACATACGGCCCTCCTGCTTCCTGTCCTCACAGCACATACCAGTTCCGGAATACAGAGACACCGCAGAAGATTTTAGACGCCCAGGAGTTGGGCTGGATCTCTTGTCTCTCTGATTAACACCTTGGAAAGAAGGTAGGGCTCAGCATAAACTACAGAAAGCCTTTGAATCCAGTCTAAATCAGGATCTAGGTAGGTTCCTAGCCTGCCTAAAACTATGGAAAGGCACAAAAGTGCTGTAAAAGCACCCTTCCACTATCTCCAATTGAACTCAACAGGAAGCGAGTCCCTAACCTCACAGCTAGAGGAAAGTATGATTAGTTGGAAAAGGAAGACTTAAAGTCACTTTGCAAGCGAACCCTTCAATGCCAAGCCACAGCTGAGAGCAATACCTAACGCACATATGCAGATGACATGTACAAAAACTACATAAAATGGCCACCAGGGCAGAAGCACTCTACCTGCCAGCTAACATGAGATGACTGGATGTTGGCTGAACATACAGTCACAGATGGTTTCACTGCAATGGGCAGCCAGCGTCAGTCGAGATAGTCTGGCAGAGAAAACCTGGATGGCAGACAAGGTAAAAAGGGGACAAGCATTCCACTCCTTCTCGAAGTAAGTTGCTGTTTTCTTTTCAAAGTTTCAAACTCCTTGGGCCTAATTAAATTTGAAGAGGGAAATGAAGAGTAAGCAAAATTCTTGGACAAAAGGACTGTTTTTTTCAGCTCTTTGGGGACTGCAAGCAATGCATGAAAGGCAGTGTCAGGTATTAAAGCTAAACAGCATGCCCTTTAACAGCAGTAAGAAAAGCACAAACAAGAGAAAGGATCTGTCTATTTCAGGAATGTAACTGTTTTGTAGGAAACACACCAATGCAGGCATCCCTCTAATCCTGTTCACTAATACACAGTGCTTGCCAGCATTTCCAATCAGAGAAATCAACTGTTACATCTGATAACATAAATATTTGTTCCACATAATTTTTTTTCTTTTTTAGAATTATGAATGCTTACATAAACATTGCTTACTCAACTGGTTGCATGAAGAATTAAGGAGCTGTGCCCTTAACTATCCTCTGCAGGCCAACTGCAATGCAGGAACGCAGAGGAGCATCTGGGAAGCCAGTAGTCAGCTACTGCCTTCAGACCTTGGCAGTAGCCTTCCAGAACCTGCTGTAGATAGAGATCAATGGACACCAGCTCTTACTGGTCTTTAACAGGAGAGATCAATGAACCCTGGGTAAAATGAGCAAACCACTTTACATTTACAGAATTCGTGCCCATCCATGGCTATACTGCACCAGTTCTACCAGGCAAGCCTCTAAAGTGACTGTTAGTCTGCAAAACAGCTTCTTCAGAAATAAATTTACTGAAGATCTACAGCGTGTGTCCTTCATATTCAATTAAACAGAGACAGAAGGGAGTTTAACTACAGCTTTGTCATGGTTTCTGGCAAGGACTAACGTAAAACCATTAAAGACTTTTTCAAGCTTGCCCCTCCAAATTTGCCTGAATTTAATCCTGCTTATCCATATATTTATTACACTACTTGCCATCACGTTGAAGCACCTTGCACAGATTTCATTTCACAGACATTTTACTAGCAATTATAACAAAGATGCCATGCTATATTTTTCTATGAGTGGTTCAAAAGACTTCCATCTACACCATTCAAAATACGAATTGATAAACTCATGTCCCAAGAGATGAGTTTGGACCTGGGTGTCTACCTTTTAAAACGTGGAACTGAATGTGGAAAGTGAGGAAGAATTCATGACCTGTTGAAGCAGTGACATTTTGTTTGGAAAAAAAAATGCTTTGGGAATGTTAAGACACGGAAATGTACTTTGCAGCCTACAACATTGGATGGATCATAACACCCAGGACATGGCAGCACTGACCTGAAGCTATCTTGAACCTCAGCAGCCGGTATAAGGCTATGATGGGTCTTGTCTTCTCAGAAACAAGCCTCCATGTCCAAGTTTCACCACAAAGACCTCTGAGTTTTCTGAGGAACACAGTTCTGGAAAGCCTCTACAAAGGTAGACATGACAGTTTTTCCTACAGCATTATCAAATACTACTTGTGTATAACTTCCCAGGTATAAATGTTGAACAACTCAAACACAGAGGTAGCAGATGAGACAGATAATCAGATATAACATTCACCTTATTAATGAATACAATTAAAGACAATTTGGCCAAGTGTTTTCGAGAAACAAGTAAGATCTGTTGAAATTAGTAAGGATCTGTGGGTGATAATTTGTTTTTTGTTGTTGTTGTTTTTTTTTACTTTTAAACAAAGCATAGGCTCATACCTTTAACAATTACAGTTTTATAAAATAACTGGAGTACACATTTCAAAATTTTGATGTAGCAATGTTAAGTGTGGAAAATGTAAAGATGCAATCTTTTCTTTGCCTCATACTTACCTTCAAGTCTTTCACGACATTCAAGGAGTTATAACTTGCTCACTGATGTAGGCTGGTGTGGGCCACCACTAAAAGTCGCTTCTCAAAGTCTCAAAAGTCTCTTCTTTTTACCAACTCTGTAAAAAGATCATGGTTATACATATATTTGTGTATCTCATTTCTGCTGCAGATTTTCATGTATTCGCTATCCCTTGATAACAAAGGTTTCATTGTCTTCTGGTACAAATGCCACTGGGATTCCTTTAAAATCATAGAACACATTAGATACATTATCTCTTTCATACTTTTTGTTTCAGTTCTCTATAGGGAAAAGTGCACTTCATCAGTTCTTTCTTCTGTCAAATCTTCGGTAATGCAACTCTCATGCAAATACAGCATATTGTCTTGGTATTAACCCATACTAGACCAAATATGCTGACATTATAGTACAATAAACAACAGAGATTTCTAAACTACACTCCCTTAAAGTCCAACTTAAAAACGTGAATGTCTCCTGTAACAAAACTGTCTGCTCAGTTTTCAAGCAAGAAATTCTTATACATTCACTTACACCACACTTATGAATTAGGCAGAATCAGTTGTGGGGTATTTGTATACTGAATCAGAGATAAAGAATGCACAAACAAACTGAGTAGATGCCTTTATTTAAAAAAAAGAATAAAGGAAAATAATAAAGCTCACAAATACATAATTATTAACTGTACCTTGATAATATATGCAAATCAACCATAATTCCAAGAAATTGAAGAGGACTACTCACCAGCAGAAAATAGATATATCTAATAACATTACCTTTAAAACGCATCAAATTTGAATGTTCACAAGACCAGTCAATGTAAATACTTCCTGGTAGCTCAGAAGTAAAAAGCAGCGTGGCATTTCAGAGCATAAGAATAGATATATACTGACATACAGATGGAAGCTGCCCTATCTTCTTCAACTCCCTCACTGTGGCCAAGAGCAAACACAGAGAAGAGAAAAGAAGAGAGAAGCAGGGAGCAAAACCTTCTTGATACACTCTCAGTCCCAGCACTCTGTAATTCTCAGGCTTCCTGAACTTCATGCGATTCCGTTTTTAATAGCACGGAGTGAGATTTCCTTTCATGATTGTTTTATTGAAGCCATGTAAAGTTCTAGCATCCATACCATCTTTTAACCATAAGTTGCTGTTTCAATTTCTCACTGCACGGAGAAATACCTAATTCGCTTTGTTTTAAATCTGTAGCCCGTTAACTACATTTTGATCTTGTAAAAGTCTGCCTGGGGAGAAGAACATCAATGGAATTTTTGTGGAACCTCCATAAGTAACAAAGGATATAACTAAGATAACTGCACAGAGAGAATGTTACAGTGGCTCTTTCAGATAAAATACAAATTTCTCAGGTTATTTAATTTGTTCAGAGCTCTACCTCTAGTGATACTAGTTTGATACATTTATCTTCCAATTTCATTTAGTGGCCCACATAAAAAGGACTTATTCTGTCCATTCACAAGTATAAAATGTTAATCCAAAGATTAACATACAAAAATCAAAGGGTAGCTGTCACTATAATTAACCATCTCACAATGGGAAAACTTATACCTGTTTGAATTTAGGGAATCAGTTACACTTTCAACATCTTCAACTAGAATCAATACACAGCTTTGGAAAGTCACCGATGGTGACTTCAATAGTACCTGATAATTGAAGGAAAAATTGCATGTTTTACAGACAAGATTCAGTCAGCTGTTCTTTTTAGATCTTTGCATAAAGCAAGGAAGGGATTCAAAAATCAGAGTTCAGGAAGGACACTGAAATGAGATGTAGTACATTAACAATTTTTTTTTTTTTTATACAGCTGATTTCATTCACTAGATTTCTGTATCTCCAGCTGTTTATATGATCAGTGTTACTGTGGTCACTTACAAATTTTACTGAGAGTCAGTTAAGAGTTTTTCTTTACTTATTTTTAAGAGGGAATTCATGTTTGTTTGCAAACAAAACAAAAAAGAAACGTTTACATGTGAGCTGAAATTAATGGCTGTAGCATGGGTCTTTACTGAACACTGTCCTAACGACAGCACCTTCTCTGCAAGCATAGTCTGCCATAGAACAGGTCTTTGGAAGGCTACCACTGGATGCAGCCCACTGACCCCTGGAGCCCCAGCTGCTGAGTGAAACTATTGGTGATGTGAATGTGATGACAGTTTCTGTGTTTACTTTGAAATTAGCCATTTCTGCCTGTCCAGTTTGTGGGAAATCATGAAGAAAGAGGAAAAAAAGGGGAAATAAATTGTTTAGTTTCAGTTCAACCAGATGCACACTAAATAAATTCTGACTGTTGGCCAGCTTTAATTTCTATTTAACTTATTCGAGTAACTCCCTCCACTTTTTTTGGTGTGGGATAAAAGAGGATCAGATGGCCTTTCAGGTACAAAAAGATTTACCCAGGGGCAAACCAAAAGATCTGAACACACTCTCCCAGTCACCTGAACAGCCAACAGGACCATTTTTCCTGTCTGAACCATTTAGAATATTGCAGTTTGATATAACATTACATTTGAGTAGCGTAGATTTGTAGAGCTAAAGCTTTTTCCTAAAATGAGCAGACCTTTAAGAATAATCCAAATCACAGTTGTCTTGAAGCTGTAAAACATCTCTTCAGATTTCACCTTTTATATACTCCCATATTATTTTGGCTTCATTGTTTGCTACATCTTGGATAAAAATTTAAAGAATAGAAGGGACATATACACCCTTCTTACTTCAATAGAACTTCTTAAATAATTTCATTAAAAAAAAAGATCTAGCAATATCCTACTAATAAGTACCTATAGGCTTTCTACTTCTCACACATACCACCTTACAACTGTATCATAGCAGTAAAGGTATTTTAGTGCACTTTTTTATATCCATATGATAAAACAAGTATAGTTAAATGTTAACATGAGCGTATTATTAAGGTATTTAATAGTCAAGTACTTTTTAAATAATTCTTTAAAAATTGTCATCCTCTGAGGCCTAACATAGGATTAAGCGATAAAGTCTTATTTAGAAAAGTGCTAATAGGTTTGAAAAACCTAAACATTCTCAAGAAATAAACTAGTTAAAAAAAAAAACAAGGCCTGAAACACAAATTGCTAAGTATAAAGAACATGAATAAAAATCAGTTACCACTCCCACAAGAGTACAATGGAAACATCTTTTTTTTTTTTTTATTGTTGTGACCATTTCTAAAGAACACATGTAAAAAAATGGTTCTTTTAATGGATTATTTTAAATCAGACTATTTTATTTCCCGTTTCCTGACAATACTACCATTCAGCAGAAGTCTCATAGAATGCTTTCTAAAAGTAGTCTATAATTCATCTCACATATTTGCACAAATCCTGATGGAGTGTCCACAACAATTAGCCCATAAGTATTAATCACTTTCCAGTAAGCTCATGTTCTCAGGAAGCAAATCAGTCTAAGCAATCCCTTTAACATACAGGTGACATCACAGCAACTTTGTCTATTGTACATTTTCTCTCTAGTAATTGTCTCAGATTACAGATAATAATAGATAATAACTGAAGGTCTGCCTGAAGATAATGGAAAACAATATGCAACACCATATGTAACAGTGCCACCTGGTGACCACTACTCAATAAGTGAACTTCCCCGCTTTCCAATCAAAAAGTTCAAAAAAAACTCTTCCCACACCACTTCTGGTTTCTCCAGTCCCAGTTGACTGTGCACATTTTTCTTTCAGAAGCTGCAAATCTATCTAGAAGAGACCCACTAAAGAAACAGGAAAAGAGAAACTGCGGTGATGGATGGATCAGTAACTACATCAATGGTTTCTCGCCCCAGTCTTAGATTTCCAGGAAAGAACAAGGACATTCAAATGTCTCCAGGGAAGAAGCGCTCTGCTGAACTGCAGACCTCAGACTTTGCTCAGAGTGTCATATTTGGAAAGTACCAAAACATCACCCCAGTTATAATTTACTCTTTCGTTAAGAGATACTGCAGTGAATATAGAGACTATACTTCAAAGTGATTCTTAGCTGAATAATTATTCTTTTTTGGAGTGTGCTCTTGATTTTAAAATGATGAATTTCTTACCATATCATTTATTAGTCAAAACAAGATGTCATTATCAAGATTCCTGCACAATTACCTTAGCTTACAAGATTCAAGATGTTTTATGCTTTCATACATCGACACTGACAACAGTCAGATAATACAAACCACGTTGCAATTCCCCAATGATTTTTTCATGTGAACCATAAATAGGGAATATTCGATGGAAAGAGAACTTTTTTTTGTTTTATAAACCTTCAGAGTAACAGGACAAATGTCTACTGTTTTGACAGACTAAACTGCACATTGCGTATAAACTACAAACAGAAAAACAGACATTAAAGAAAGGAAAAAAGGTAAGTTTGATGTTGCTTTCCATTTTCCAAAGAAAGTTTCAGTTTCAAAAACTGAGAGCGTTGTGATTTCTCATCCACTTCATTGGGATAACTTTGAGCTTTTCTATTAATTAATAATATATTTGCTTTTTATATGTTTTCTAGAACTTTCTCATCCAAAGAAAAGATATTTCCCAAAAATGATGAATTCAAACAAGTTCATAGTCACTTAATATTTTCCATAGAAAGTACAGACATGGTTGTGATGTCCAGGATGCCCCTGTCAAAATCTGTTTTGAGTCAAAGCATGACTGAGTAATCATCAAATAGCTGAGATATATAACAGCCATGTAAGGTACATGGCTATTTTGCAAAGTTTTCAAAGACATTATCTGGAATATTTCTGATACATTCATTTGATCTTATTTCATACAACTTTAAGGCAATCATTTTAAATGCAAGTTGTATAAAAATTTCAACCCACAGATTATATGGTATAAAGTTTATGACTGAAGTGTTTCTAGAAAAAATCTGAAATACTGAGACTTGTATTTGACTTTGAAATAATTTCACCAAAATGTATAATATGTCCAAACTGAACCGCTCAGCTAAACACAACAGTCAAAAGCCGCAGAGCAACAAAGAGCTTTAAAATCACCTATGTTAAAGAAAAAAGGGAGGGGAAAAATGGAGGAATGCATCTGGAATAATGACAATCTCGGGATCATCTGAATCTGGAATGTAGATATATTCATTATAGAAAGCAAATACAGATGAAAATCTTGGAACTAAAACTAGTTCAAATTCTGAACTTTAGAAAAATCATAGAGAACTGTTTTTAGTTCAACAATCTATAGCAAAAGGATTGTTTTATATTAAGAAAATTTACACTTCATGGCAAAAAAATAACAAACGTTTCATTGTTTAAATCACAAGCATACATTCTTTGGTTATGGCTATACCTATACCTCTCCTAGTGTTTATCGCCATCCACCTTCCACAGCTTTCCCTCCCAGAAACAACAGTACGTGCACGTGCACACACGCACAGAGGCAACCCAGTTGTTCCTAAGTAAATTTATAGTTAAATAAAATCAGAAGAAACGCCAGTCCACATGGTCTGCTTCCACAATACTAAGACTCGTTTCCTGTTTTCTCACTTCCATGTGAAGCTTAATTTGATGATGGCTTCCATTTTTAGAGAGCAATTTTCTGAACTACTATTCAGATCGGAATCATCTGTAAATAAAGATGCCTTTAGCTTGGCATCAGTTATTCTAGACTTTGTTCTTGCTCTAATGACTTCTTAGACATAACTTACCCCAGATTCTGATAATACTAAATTTAGATCACAACAGATATTTCTTATTACATTCTCTGGCATCTTTACACCACAACCCTAGAGAGAGGAGAAATATATTTGAAACATTAGACATGGTTTAGTGGGATTATTGGTGGTAGGTGGATGGTTGGACTGGATGATCTTGTAGGTCTTTTCCAACCTAGCTAATTCTATGATTCTATGATTATTATTATTTTCTTTTTTTTAAAACACGAGAGAGGTGGGAATATTTCCAAGTTGCCTGCAGTAGGAAATCACCACAAGTCTGGTTAGCCTCAACTAAATTAGGTTAACCCAAAACATTTAAATAATTAGCAAAACAAATTAACAGTATTTTTCTCCAGCTGTCCTAGTAAGAGTTGTTTGGTTTTTTTTCCTAAAAGACTCATCAATATAATACCTGAGTACTTTTTGGTAATACATTATGTCTAGATCATGGCAAATGGTCACACTTCCTAGTCCTGAGGACCGCAGAGTCACCTCAGATCCATGACACAAAGTGGACACAAGATCCATCACAGAGATGCTGATGTAAGGTTAAGTGCCCTCTCCTGATTCATATCTTGTTCTCTTTTTAGGTTTGGTTTATTTTGCACAGAATGGATGTTCTCCAGGGCAAGCTTTGGTCACGTCCCAGATTAAACGAATAGAGAACCTGCATTCATGCAAACACTACAGAAAGCACCTGCCTCACACATTAGACAAAGTCAAAATTGTATCAGCTGCATCTGGCTCTATTTGCTTTTTAATGATTTATATGCGTGATATTTTTGCAATGCTATTGCTAGATTTTCCACATGCTCTTTTATTAGCAACATCAAAGTTGATTTCCTGTATGTTTCTTATAAATGCTTTGTACAGTTCACATTCTTGGCTTTTTCTCTACATTTGTGTTGTGTTGTTCACCGATAGTAGGGCAAAGCAAAAAATTATTTGAAGGAATCAATATTTTTTAAGTCTGAATATCTTGAAATAATATGGAAACATGAAAATCTCAGAAGATAAAAATACTCCATCTGCAAATTCAGTGATTCTACAACAGTTTTGTTCCATGTTTCACCCTCCATTTGATAACTTTTAAAAATAACAATTTAAAACTTGACCAAAAATTAAATGTAAAGATAGAAATAATTAAATCAAATGCAAAGACCACTCAGGTCAAGGTGGTATTTATTTTTTTAAATATAATTGAAAGGGTTCTGCATCAGTTTAAGTAATACTTTGCACTGACACATTTCACGTTCATATTTCTTTTGCACTTTCAGGCTGCTTGGCAATAAGAGTTCTTTCACAATGATAGTTTTCCTCTTTTAGCGAAGACCAATTTTTATTCCTTCCCTCCTAGCATCTCTGTGGACTTGGCCACTCCATTTGCCTTAACTCCTTACTATCAATAACTTTAATAATCCAACCATTAGTGAAATCCCTAACTCCAGTTTATTTTATCATCTGTTGACCAATTTGTTTCAGAAGACAGATGCAGAAGTATCTTCAGATTATTAATGGATCAATAACCATGTTTGTTCCAAGTTTATCCTTTACTTCTCAAGACCATTCCACTTTAGTAACGGTATTGTATCATTAACTGAACAACTCTTTCAAAATGACCAGCAGTCAGCTTAGCTGAACTCTCAAGCATTAACATCCAAACATCTTATTTCTATAAATTATATGGTTCAAATATCTGAGAAAATTGTTTTTCATAACTTAGTCTTTTTCAGTTCCAAAATAGGAAGAACAGCATGAGGTAATACAAATTAACTACCTCCGTGGGAAAAGCTAAAAAAAGCCCTCCCCTCATATATTTTGTAATGATTAAGTGTTGTGAAGCCAGGGGGCAGAATTCAGCTCCACTCATCTGCCCAAGATGCTAGCATCTAAAATAAACCAGCTGTGTGGGCAGACTCTACAGAGAGTACTGAGAGAACAGCACCTTCAGACAGGGAATTTCTCCAACTCAGAGTATGCCTATAATGGTCTTAAAAGGTTAAATTTAGGTGACGTACATCCTCCACTGATTTATGTAGTTGGCAGTCAATAATGTCGTGTCTGACAGTGTATGGTTATTCTTTGAAATCCAGCCTACAGTAGTAAAAGAAATCAGTAATGTATCTCAGTCCAAAAACCCATCCTTGCCTGCAAAACATTTCCTTTTCTCTACAAACATATCATAATCAGCATAATGGCTACATGTTCACTCTAAGTAAATGTTTTATTCCAGTAATTCTCAGTCTGTGGAAATATAAGTGTTTCAGAATACAACTCAATGCTTGATAGACACAATAAATCTTTCTCTGTTTCTGATTTTGCCAGTATTCTCATCAGTGTGGTTTTGATCAGACATAACTCACAGTATTTTTATGTTTTTTTCCTGAACTGGTTTATTTCTGCTATAATTAAGCTATTTTCTCTTTGAGGTTCTAAGACTCCCACCATTCAGTAAAACTGATGGTATTCACACTATTTGAGTCTGATATTGATCTCAAGGATTTCTATTTATTTTCCAGATGGTTTTTACCAAGTTGCTACCTAATCAAGCTATATTTTTATATCCATCTAAATATTTGCTTTAATGGGAGCAATTTCAACAAGGAGGATTGGCAGGTAGTTTGCAATTTCTATTTTTGTCTGTAACCTATGCTGTGCTAGTCAAAATAATAAAACAATGACTCCCTTATATCCCCAGATCAGAGGGGTCTACAAAGGCAAAAGTTTAGAAACATTCTCTCGGGAATTTTCATTCCTTGTCAAGGTCAGTACAAGACTTTAAGACAAATGAGGGGCAAATAATACATACTAAGTTGGTTAGATGAAGGAGCTCATTATCTTTTCATTTTGCTGATCAGAACCTCCTTGATCACTACAAAATACACAATGCATATAAAATGCCTGTGTTATACCATATATATGTCTAATAGTAGATTCTTAAAGCAATCTTTAGGGACCTCAATAGGGGTCAGTTTTTAATGGTATTTCATACCTTGCATTAGTCGCCCTGTGAGGTAAGTGTAAGTTCTCAGCTATGGTAAAGCCCTGTTCACACTCTTACCTACTGTATTTCCCAGGATCAAAACTTCATCTATGTAGTCCTCAATACTCTCCCTCTAGTATGTCATCAAGAATGTGTTGTATTTTCCTGTGAAACACCTCACGAGCCAAACACAACCTAAATGACAGTTTGAGGAAACTGTGTCTCAGAGGGGATGTTGAATATGTGCAAACACATGCTCTGTTTTTGTAAGGCCACCAGCCAGATCCCTGCTGATGCATCAAGTGCAGAAAAATATTTGCCACCAATCCCAAGCCCCAGAATTTATCCTGTTGTGGGTAGTGGAAATATGTGCCTTTTCAGTTATTTGATTCTACTGGGCTTATGCATAAATGGAGCATTCTGTCTTCCCTGCTGTGCACAGACCAGTAAGTCTATCCACTTGGCTGGTGTTTCTAAGTATGGTGAGGTCTGAATCTTTCCTATCTGCATTTTAGCCTCTATTCAAACTGGAAGGTATTTGCCAACAAGAACAAATCACAGGACAGGTATGGGGGAGGCCTCCGTGTTTCAAGTGCAGGACCTAACCTTTGCTCTTTATTGAATCCAGCCTGCTCTTTAAAGCTCACCACTCTCCCACAATTCTACTGAGTTTCAACACTGGAAGAGTTTTTAAGCATGAATTCTGTAACTCAGACTAACCTATTATTTCACCTCAAAAACTGTTTTCTAACTGGGACTTGTTCAGAGGCAAATTACCCAACAGAAGTTTAGTTCACTATTTTAATGTGGTGGAGACTTTACTTGTATATGAATCATTTCCACTCATGCAAGTAACTGCTTGAAAGGTACTGATTGTCTTAAGGAGGAGTCCAGTGACAACAGATACAAGAACAGGTACTCAAACTCCTTCATGTTGGAGATTAAGATCTGAGTTCCCCCAGAGATTCCAATTTTAATGTTCATGGTGGTGGTATTTTTGGCAACACTGTCAATTATCTTTTAGTCATGCTTAGAGGCCCCAACCATCCTGAAAACCCTTCTGTGCTCATCAAATGTATTTTAGAAATCTGTTTATGGTTTTATTTGTATTTTAAAACTTGAATCTAATTAGACTAAACATGTTTTATTTCATTCATTTCCAGTAAAATAAAATAGATGTATCTCAATATGTTGCATTTTTTTTTCCCTAAGCATTGAGAATCTTTCAACATTCAGACAGCTATATGATCATCTTCGGTAAAAGATTAGAAGGGTAAGTCATAAACGCTTGGAACAAATGTAAGCAAAGAAAGGATAATTTCCTTTTTGTTTTAAACAAAGCAGCAAAGTGTAAGGCCTCCGCAAGTAAAAGAATGTTTATGTCCTCCCTTCTTTTTGCTTAACATCAGTATTGTTATGGAAAGCAAAACTTGAGCTCATCACAAGCACATTTCTCTTCAGTATTTCATGTAGAAGAGCCACGTAAACATAGGGGACTTCTGACACAAAGGTCGAAACATCTGTTGTATTGGAATATCACAGATACACAAGATACTGCGATATAAATAACAATGTACACAAGAATTAGGAACCAAAAGTTTCTCCTAGCACAGCTTCCTTCAAGTCATGCTGAAGTGAAAAACATGTTTTCACTCTCACGGAATGACCTACTCCCACCAAACACAACCCTCAGCAGGTTTCCTTTTAAAACAATGTCCTAAAAGAAGACAAAAAAATATGGATGGGAGAAACACCTCACCTTTCTCCAGGAATCATCAAGATTTATAACATACAGTATAGCTGTCAGAGGTTTTTAGCATGAGAAAAGCAGAAGATTTTCAGACTGACCAGGAATCTGAAGGAGGAGCCTTTCCTTCATTAACTCACTACAGAGCAAAGAGGATCACATAATCAAAATCTAGCTTTTCCCCATCTCCACAACATAAAGGAATTCATCTGTAGCATTTGAAGAAAAACACTAATTGTGATGAACAAGATCATATGGTAATAAACCAGAAACTGAATATCCTCTATCATTAATCTCAAATCTTATTAAAATCCATAAATATTAATGTGCAGATCATTATTTTGGCAAAATTATTCTAAATTATCATGCCATCTTTACTATGAATAATTCTGAGCATAGTTTAACTACAGATACTGTTTTAAGGTTCGCAGTTCTACTAGCTGAATAGGCTTTACATATCTGTGCTAGGAAGATTAGAATAACCTCCCTCTCCAAGCATCCATACCGATTGTAGTGTAATTTTCCCCATGCAGAGGAATATCCATTGGGTAAATTATCTGTGATTCATTACTACATTATGATTTTCACTCCTCTTGTCTTATCAATGCTACACTTGAGATCTGCACGTTCATTTTCCACTGACAGAAATGAAGATTTTACTGATGAGGAAATGAAGACAATATGAGGACATACTGTCAGAGGTAAATGCATGGATATGTGGAAAAAACAGTCTTCCTTCACAGGAAAAATGGTTTGTTATCCATGCTGTGGTTTTGATCATCTTTGTCTTACATCATTTAGTACCTTCTTTTTTTCCAGATTGAATTGCATTCAATGATGGTGAAAAGAAATCTGTTGCCAAACCATCCCTTTCCTTACTTTCATCTCTGTGTACAAGGTCTGAAGCTCATATTCAAATAACATTATTTAGTAGCAGTCTAAGAAACAAACCACAGTAGTGCTTTCCTGTTTTCATCTAGAGGAGCTAGAATATTTATTAAGCAATTTCTAATGCATATAATAGAGGAAAAAATATCAAAAACATAAAACCAACATCAAGGAATGGAAATATTATATGGATAAGATTTGGCCTCTGTGATATGTTTTAGACTGAAAAACACCATGCATATGTCATTTAAATGTGACTAGTACTCTTTAGATGGGAATCAAATTTCTGTAGGAACAGCCAGTAGGAGAGGGGAAAAAAGGAACCCTGGCCAACAAAAAATTGGCTTTCTTAAGAACTATTAATAAAAGATCTGATGAGAAGGGCATTTGTCTGCAGAACTGGGTAAATATGAAGTATTTCCACCATTCATTTTTTCAAGCAGTAAATCACTACAACATAAGCCAGTATCAGAAAAATATTCCAGAGCCAACACATCTACAGTCCAAAATGAGTTGGTTAAAATAACTTAATAATTATACCTCTTACAAATATGTTTATGTTCTAGTTAGGAACTATTTTTAAAATGCTCCAGAAAGGCAAACAGCCTTACAAATAGTTTGCTGCGTGAAGTGCCAACTGAAACAAGCATGTAATAACGTTGTGAATTACATTATCTGACACATTTCAAAAGCTTATTCAGGTGCTTATTTAAGCCCATAAAACCTGTAGGGAAATAAAGACAGGATGACATTTCAGTCAGCTTACCATAACATTTTTCTAGTGAAATTGCATAGCAACATATTAGATGCCGAAAAAAATGTCAGCAGTAAAAACAAATGCTAAAGGCTTCTGTGGAAGACTAATGCCGCTACTATTAAGGTAATATCAGCATATTAAAAAGGCATGATAGTCTTAAAAGCAGTTTACAGCATCAAATGTATGCAATGAAAATATCGTAAAACATCTTCTATATTCTAAAACAAGAAAACAAGGCAGTTTACACCACATGCTGTGTGAAATCTGTGTCTCAGATCGTTCTGCCAATACACACAATTTGGAGGAAACCACTTAACTTTTCATTAATCTGTGAACAAGCAGACAAGGATATCTCAGTGTCAGAGCTTTTCACAGATAAAATGAACATTCAGCAAAACATCTTAAGGCAGTCATCATTTCACACACTGGAATGAGACACACCACTCTAGCTAGTGTGATTTCTGGTCCAAAAAAAAACAAACTAGAAAGCAAGAATTGGATGGTATGAGAGGTCTTGTTCATACCTAACTGAAATTCTTTTAGCGAGGGAGATACCGTGACAAAATATCCCTTTCTCCACAATCCAGTTCATCTGCAAGTTAATTCAGATCAGACTACGCAAGGAAAGGTATACTTAAGGCAAGTAATGAAAAAAAACTTGTGCTTCTGAATATCACATAGGGAATACAAGAGACAGTTATTCAAAATCCATAAAGTACCAAATAACAAAGCTTTAGTCATCTGTTTTCCTAACACAGCCACCAACATATTCTTTTCACACCCAAATAGCCACTGAAGTTGCACCAAAAGGACTGTCAGATCAAGATCTAGATGCTAAATGATTCAGTTGGAAAAGTACAAGTAGAATAAGCACTTAACCATCTGAAATTTTATTCTTCCATGCTCTCCCAAACACACAACAATCTCTTCACAATCTATTTCCCATTCTTTACCCATTATACTATTTCCCAGGAGAAACATCTGTTGCCTTGACGAAATAAAAAAAAAATGACATGGAAAAGAAAGCATAGAGAGATGAAAGTTAGCTGCCTTTGATGGTTGCATCTCTAGAAACATATGAAGGCAATATGATCTCCTTGATGCAGTCCACGTTTTTGTGCTCTTCACAGACACTTGTTTCATTTTTACATCTCACTTGTATTATGTTTCAGCAGTGTCTGCTTCTTAATCTCAGTACAAGTGGATTAACACAACTGAGCTGGAGCTCACAGAAGTATTGATGCCCTAAGTTGTCTAGCTGTAAAGGAAACTCTTTACCTAAAAATCATTTCTAAATACATAATTTGTTCTCATCTAAAATCTTCCCTCCAAAGAAACACGTGATACAATCATACTAGCAAAAAGCTTTTCATATGTTCTAATAAACACCTGCTTGTTTTTAAGAGATTCAAACACTTTCCATATAGAGCAGAAGAGTATTTCATTTGTTAAAGATAACAAAGCCTGTAGGAAGTATTTTATTTTCATTCTATTAATCTATTATTACAAGCCATACTGTGTAAAGAACAAGACTTGGAAAAGTCTTGGAGGAAAGAAATAAAAGAAACGATTTTTCCTCATTCTATTATACAAAAAAATACAAATGAGCTTTTGCACATTCCTGCCCAGAGATATTCATCCCCAAACTCATACTGCAGTAAGTTATGTCAGCTGTGCCAATTTACATTGATATAAATCCACCCTTAATCCAACACTTGAAATAAAGGGGCAGAAGGAATGTTTAACCTGGTCAGCAGCACAGGCCCAGAGAGCAGTTGACCAGACATATCCAATGAGGCAGCAAACCCCTACACTGGAATGATCAAGTAGCTTGAAGCCCCACAGGACAGCCTGAATCCTAAGCCCCCATCTAAGACAGTGGAAAACACTGAGCTGAGACAGTCTTCAGATGAAAACACATCCTGTGAGTCCCATTCCAACACCGTCAGCTTGCCTTGGCCACAGCGCAACAGAGATCACCTGAGATAAGAATGAGAACAGAGAAAGAGGACGTGAACAAAGAGAAGAAAACAACAGCACTTCCTTCTGGAGGGTTACAGAGAAGATTTTGCCTTTGAATATAAACTGTGCTGATCAAATAGACAAGTAGTTTATTAGACAAAAACACTCACAAATGCCTCATGCAGATAGTATAGCTAAGTCTTGAATGTTCTCCCTATAACATTTTTAAGGACTGGAAGGTCTTAATTACAGTACATGCAACCACTTGAGAAAAAGTCACATCTCCTAATGGAAAAAAAATCTCCATTTTCTGCCAACCTTCATGACATCAGACCTAAAGGGAACAAATACCAGCCAGTGCCACCTTTCCTTGGCATTCATTTGTATTCTCACACTCCCACAGACAGAAGTGATGACAAAAACTAGACCTGAGTTATGGGGCAATTCAGAAAGAATATGAAGTTTTTCAAAAGAAGTATGTAGTGTGTCCATTAAGTTCCAAGCTGCTATTTTTAATCCCCACCTCATGTTCACTAGTTTTGGTTAAACTTAATTCCAATAAAGAAAAAACTCTGAAAACTGAGAAAGCAGTTCCTGGATAAACAGCTTTAAATCAGGATTGTCATTTAATGTTATTTTTCTAAAGCAACTATTTAACATGTTTTCCAGAGGGAAAACAGAATTTAAAAGCTATACAAAAATTTTTTCTAAAAATTTTAAATGCTCAGTGTTACTCTTGTAGCATTCAGAAGGCAGCAATAATGAATGGATATCATAATCCATCTCAAAATCTGCCCTGACTACTTACAAATCTGTAAACAGCCTTTCCAAATTCTCTATTCAAGTCCTACTCTAGCAAACAAAATTTAGTGCTCTATAAAAATTGAAACAGAATACTAATTCTACATTTAAGCAGGATCTCAGTTTAGAGAGAACAGATAAACAGCTAAATGGAATTACTGCCCAAAAAAAAAATTCTAACTTCTCATCAACGTCTCTACCCTCAAGAAGATCTGTGATCTTTGCAAAAAGAATTCTAAATATTTTCTGATATTTTCCCCTGGAAGGAAGAAGCCTGCATTTACATTATTGCTTTGGCTTACAGCAATACTGTGGTTTGTAAGTGAATCCTCTTATCATCCAGACTTAGGTTCAGTCTCCTGAGTTCTTTGGGTAAGCTTGAGCTCTGTTCTCTTAGGATTAAACTAAACTGGAAGCCCTGCTCTGGAAGTAGTACCACACACATCCTGAACACGACTAGGGACACGAGGGAACAAAATTTTGTCCTTGGAAAGTTTCAGACCACATGAGGTGTTAAGGAAATGTTTTCTGGCAGACAAAGGTAAATGCTCAAAATCACAAACCACGTACACTCAGAAACCTCAGCTTCCATTCAACATACTTATCTATTCTTCTACTACCAACCTACTTGTTAATGTAGCTATGGCTGGTCCAACCCATATTTGAGAAAAGCCAGCTAAGTCTTCCTGCCTTCCAACAGTAGATCCCACAAGCAACATTAAGACTTATCACATCTGCTTTCTATTTATCAGAGCTATTAAAGAAGGATAGAAGGGAGCCAGCAAAAGGAGGGAGAATGGAAAAAAAAACTAACAAAAACAACAAAATGAATGTAAGTTTTAACTAAATGCATGATTAGATGTTACAAATTCATGTTCTATTTCAGGAAAGTATGCACAGGATGCACTAGCAAAGACTGATTTCTTTACATCTACTCTTTTGCATAGCTTCTTTGGAAAATGATTTATCATTGTTTATAGATTGACTAAATCCCACCTCAGAGTAGTAAGACTGTTTCAAGATGCAAACAAGGCATCTTTCACAGCAATGTAAAAATAAAATATGTACATGCGTATTTAGCTGACATATTATTTGGCTGTCATACAGTATCATGATAGTTGCAGACCACATGAACCACATCAAGTCTAGGTCCTTTGTGGGACACATGACAATGAAAGTTCAATCTTGCTTTCTTTCCTTCTGATCATATAGCTAACATCTGACTAAAAAAGTAAACTTTCTGAATTGCTAAATGCCATTTTCAAGAGTCATTTCAACATTTAAGAGTTTATATGATAGAACTAATGAATTCAGTTAGAATTTCCCATGAATGATTGAAATACTGTTTCCCATTAGGAAACAAAAGGGGGAAAAAAGAGTAATTAAATGTCAAGCACCAGAAATAAATATTTGCTGAAGTCAGGGAGGAGCAACTCCTAGTTAACAAAAGTCATTACATAAAAAGTCACCAAAAGCTTCTAAGATAACCTCATTTGAAAAAAAAAAAAAAAAAGAAAAAGAAAAAGAAAAAGAAAAGAATAGAAAAAAATCACTTAACATACAGCCACAAGATCAAGGAGAACTCTTCCAGAATTCTCTTTCCATTGTTCAAGCTATACCAAGACGAAACTCTGCTAGAAATGTAACATGAACATTACATGGTCTCGGTTTTACACCTATGACACACAAAGCAGATGGATAATCAAACAACTTTTTCTCCATGAATTCAGTTCTACTTTTTGGACACAAAGATGACAGCTCCATCCAGAACATGCATCTGAATCTATAGTTAAGATTACTAGACAGTAGCTAAAAGGTACAAAACTCACTCCAATCACCTTTCAAAGAATTTATAATAGTACACACCCAGTATTTTCATTGTAAGAAACAAAAGGTTATCACAGCTTCTCCATTATCTCTTATTCTCATAGCCTTGTCAAAGCATCTGAGAAGAACATGTTCAGGTTTAAGAAAAGCTTTAAGCATTGGTAAAACATTATTTTCTAAAGTATATGAATATCACCTTTATAGATACGATTTTCTCATTCAACAAATTCATTTCTGTTCCACAGACATCAAAACTTCATAGAATTAACTTAGAGCATTTCAGTAGAAGAGATATTAAAACCCTCAGAACCTAAGTCCAAAGCCAACTGGCAAAGGAATTTCAGTAGAAAACATATACTCCATATCATATTTTGAATAAATTAATACAGTGCACTCTTTCAAGAATGATTTTAGATCACATCTATGGTAAACTAGAATTTACAGAGATTTGTTCATTGTGCACATAAGTATAATGTCCTAATGTATTTATCCCAGAACACAGAACTTGAAGCAATATCCATTTTCCAGGTATGTTTCCATGTGATTTTAAGGATTATTCTCTCTCATCTTTTTTCACCATCCACAACAACCTCAGATTAAAGTCTTCACTGTTTCACTCATTTCCCATCGAGCAAAGGTTTACAGACACTGAGCTGCTTTAAAAACAACTCAACCTTTTGTGCATTAGTTTAAAAATATACTTAACCAGGGCCACTTCTCATGCTCTTTGAAATGTATATTCTAAAACTCACAGTTTTTAATAACAAACTCCATAACTAAAAAAAAAAAAGAAAGAAGAAAAGAAAGAAAACAAGCAAACTAACAAAAACAACCAACCCAATCAACCATGGACCAATATCACATTTAAATTCCGATGTTGCTACACAGAGGAAATTTTCAGCATTTACCTATTATATTTTCAGTTATAAAAAGCCTACATTTAAATTCCAAACTCACTTAAGAACCCAAAACAAACTTAGACCGGTAATAAAGCCTTTCTCTCTTAGCCAACAATATCTTAACCAAACTTTCCATTTCCTTTGTTTATAAAGTTTCTTCTAGCTCCCATCCTGCTTTCAGCTCAGATTCTAAGAGCACCATTCATTTAGGAAATTACTGCTAAATGAGGTAGAAAACATTATGATGTGCAACAAAACTGCCACTGATCACAGGTCCCCATGCTTTCTAGCATACTTTTTGTACTCAACTGTAAAAACTGACTCTGAAGAGATACAGATCTGCAAATGCACCTCATTTTCACTTTTTACTTGTTGCTTTTCTCTAAAACCTAGCTTTGGTCCTCCTCCCAACATACTGGAAAATAACCTTAAAAACACAGTACAAAAATAATACCAACATGTGTTTGTGAAAAGTATTAGAACAGTTACAATGTCAAAAGAACAAGATATTATACCCAGAAAGGGTTCTGCAGTAATGTCTCAACTGCCAGTAAATCTTAATTCTTATCTATAGGAACTGCCTTGGAGGCAGAAGTGGATAGCTGTCTCCATGCCCATTTATTACTTGTGAAAGTTGCCAATTTTGCCTCTTTCTACAAAGAAACACAAATCCAGTATATGCTAGTTTTTCTAATTCATTTATGCAGCTCAGCTATGCAAAGCAGCAGAAAAATTCAATACACATTCCAGATTAAAACTGAAAAAACACAAAACCAAAACCAGTCCCTTTTCACACAGTGCAAGATATGTATGGCTTATTTTTCTTCCTTCTACTGCAAACAATACACACTTCAAGGTATCTACCAAGCAATGTCAGGCAAGCTGGGGAGCTTTCTGTTGCCTCCCAGCCTGAAGGACTGCTTCCTGGGGAGTGCAATAGCCACTGTTAAAGCCATCTGTAGTAAGTCTTATGACAATTACTGAAGTAATTCAGGCAGCCTATATCTGCTAGCAGTGGCTTTTACCCAGCTGTCAAATCTGCTCATTTGTAACAGCCACAAGCCATTAAAAAGTGAAGCAAATGACATGGAACCATTTGGCTTCTTGCAAATTATGACGGAAGTAACAGGTTTTCAGTAGAAATCTCTTTTTAGAATTTCTTTTAATTACCAAAATGTTACTACCATCTGTTTACCAAAAAAAAGACAGGAAGGCCTGTGACAGACTGCAATACAAGTTTATTTGAGAAATCAGTGGGAAATTTGAATTGTTTATCTGAGACGCTTCCCACCTGCCCTAATTTTGGTCTCAAGTTCCACATGCCTGAATGTGGATGCCATGGCCAAACTACATTTGAAATCCTGTCTCTAGTTTTTCTCAGTGCAAAGAAGAATCACTTTTCTTTCAGTCTACAGTGCTTCTCATAGATTTGAAGCCTACAGCAAGAAATTATGTTTTTGCAAGAAATGATTAGAAATGGAAAGCTAGAAGGAAAATTTTTGTCCCACATCCTTGGCTTGATCACACAACTAGGAGTCATAACAGCTTTGAGAAAATGAGAGGTCAAAACTGTGATCCTCTCAGAAGACACCAGCAGCACTTTTTCAGCTCACCATCAGCCTGTGCTTAAAATTACTCCAGCTAGCACTAAAGAAAACAGAACAGAAGTTAATCAACTTCATGTGAAAGAGAAACAGGAAAAGACGTGGGTGTCGCAGGGATGCAGTGCCTCTTCATGCTTAGAAACACATCTTTGACACTTGTGTTACTGTATACTATTTTGGAGCTATGGCAGAAGGTACAATCCAACCCTGAGTGGGAGAAGGATAAATGATGTTATAAAAATCAGGCAGGATGGTACCTAACAGGGGACAGATTACGCCACAGCTAAATAAAACTGAAGTCTTGCCCTTTTCTTTGAATAGTTCAGGCTTGTGGTTGTCAAAATGAGATACAGAAGTAGATGGAATTAGCCTGCTTCTGTGGCAGTTAGGATGTTCTTAATAGTCCTAGAAGGAAAATGTGCTGCATTTCGTTCCATAAATCCTTAAAGCTATTTCGAGTATTAAGTCTTTCTCTGTAGATAAGAGTACAAGTGTTAAAAACTGTAGCTGTCTCTAAATAAAAAGCTAAAAATTGAAGAAATATCTTTGCCAAAACATAATAGCAACCTCTGAACTCTTTCATATCTGGCTTCTGTTTAATCAAAACAATCTCTCCCCCCCACTAAAAGCCACTTTGGCTAAGATCTCTAAAAAACACAAAGCACAAGTTCTGACCTGGAGCTGTCACTTGAAAAAAAGTGACATTTCATGACTACAGAGGCTGTGTTGAAACCACAGTATGGCATTTGTCATACTGAATTCCATTAATCTGTGAGGTAATAAAACAGTATGTGCTGCCTTTTGCTCAGGAATTAAGAGTCTTCAAGCCAAACCATAGAGGTTTTTTTCTGTCTTTCAAGAAGTAGTAACCCAGCAGCACGATTACCTCCTTGCTACAGGCAACAAACTAATATGACTTAAGGCTTTAATTACAGTCTATGTTCATAGAACACACAGACTTTTACAGAAGTATCCTTCAGTTTAGGAAGAAGACAAATCATTCACTTACCAGTAGTAGGATGTAAGATATTGTTTTAATCCTTTCCTCATGTGCATGTACTTGCATCCAAAGGAAGACAAAGTTTCTGTCAATGGGATCAGTTCCTTACCATTTTTAATGAGTTGTTTGGGCATTTTGGAGTCCAAGGAGAACCTTTAAAATGATAACAGGACAAAAGAGGAAGGTACATACATGGTAGAGGTACAGTCATGGACAAAATCCAGAAAACATTTAAGACTTAATTCACAGCTCGCCTGTTTCAGGGCTTACTGTCTAACTGAGCAAAGTAGAATGACACAGAGCTCTCTAATTAAAACCTAGAAAAAAAAAACACGGGAAAAAAGACATTAATATAGTATATTTTACCTTCTGATAAATGTCAGATTTTTGTATCTTCTTCCTACCAAATTTTCATGCTTCTATTTAGGATAATGGCGAATAATGTTTCTAACTTCAGAGACATTTAACTTGGAACAAAGTTCCCCATATTTTCGAAGGAAATCATTAAGAAACGCATCCTATATTCTCTGAAGCAGAGTTCCCTGAAGCAGCTGCAGTATGCTCTGTCTTTGTAAGCTGAAGTATCTATAATTTATGCTTGAAAAATTTCACTCCTAATGGGCACACTCACTCTAGAATGTCAAAATACATCTTTTTAATGAAAATTCCAACTGTGGAGCACTGAGATAAGTTACACTGTGGCTTAAGGCTACAATAATCTTTTGCCTTGATAGGATTGGAAATCAAAAGTTAATATTAAACACTGTGCATGAAAAACAAATGTCTATTTCAGGAGTAATTCTTACAGCCCAAGGCACTATTTCAACATATTAGTATTCTGCTCTAGAATTTCTTATTCTGTTTTAGTTTTGTTGTTTTGGTTTTTTTTTTTTGTCTTTTTTTCCCCATTACTGGAGCAAAATACAATTTTGATGTACTCTGCTCTTTCCTGAGGAAAAGAAATATATTTGTTATTGATGTAGCAAATTATTCACGTTGCTGATGAAGAAATAACCTCCATACTAATACCAAGTTCAGTAGCCCTTTCATGGCAGCTGTTAACACCTCTCCTCACTGTCAGAAACTTCCGGATGTTGACTTCGAAAGGGTCTTTTCATTTCACAGCAAGATAAGCAGTTCTGAAACCAGAGGACAATATTTTAGCCTAGGGTGGGAGGAGTCAAATAGCATTATGCAGTGAAAAACTCCTAACTACTTCTAACTGCAAACAAATAAATTCCTTTTCTAAAACCAAGGAATAAAAACAGACTGAAAATAGACTGAAAGGAAAAAAAAAATCCACAGAGTAAAAGGAAATACACAGGACCAAGGGAGAAAATCAGTGTAGAGAAAAAGCAAGAACATAAGTACAGGGAGCTTGGGGAAATCAATCAGGTTATACTCTAGGTGAAGAACTACAAATCACATGCCATAACTCAACTCTGGGTCCAAATGGACAGAAGTGAAAGACAGGAAGATATCAAAGTAAAAAGACGAGAGAAGGATGGGAAACCCCAGAGACTATTTTGCTTTGAACATCATATAGTTTATTAGAAAATTATATTCCACAGTTAAAGAAATGACAGCTGCAAAGTTCATCTGCTATGGTTCAGCTTTGCCCTTGTGTATTTTAGCAATTTTAACTGAAATTTTACATAATTCTAAGTAATTTTTGTTAATACATTTCTGCAACAATTTCAGGCAATGAAACATGCAGTACATCTTATTCAGGTCTCTAAAACAAATCAGTAAGTTCTATAAAGTGTATACTGTCAAAAGGCCAAAGCCATAAAATGCACGAGTCTGTTATACAATGTGAACGGAGCATTAGAAAATATACTGTGGGGAATAATCCTATGCTGGCAATAAGACAGACTGGATGACTTTATGGGCCTTTTCTGTAAATTTCTATGATGTTATCCATGCAGTACATAACCTTTTCTCATTAATCATATGACTGCTAACACATGGGTAGTTTTGAAGAGCTATCAATGTTTTCAAATATTTAGGGATTTAAGAGATGGCAGCTGACCTTATCCCTTGCTGCAGGGCAAAAAAGTTATTCTATGCTTACAAAAATAATAATAAAAATAATATTATAATTCAGGGATCATCTACATACTCAAGTACATTGAAATTGACTTCTCTCTAAGTACTGGAAAAACTCTCATCTTCAATCTACTTGAATTGTGTTGCACATTTATGCAAGCCATAACAATCCTTTCCTGTACAATTCTAACATCTATAAGAAATTTCGCATTTATAGTACTTGCCACATTCTGACTTTTCTGTTGATGTGTACTGCTGTTGTTACCTGAACATCTACACAGAGTAGAAGATGAACAGTTGAGCAGATACTTATGAGACAGTTCCCTAAGGGGCTCACATTGTTGTCTTGACTTCTCATTTGCTTTTGTGATACTGAACCTGCAGAGATCATGACTGCTGAAGAGTATGAACCAAAGACCAGAAATACCAAGTAGTGAACAGCTGAACTGATTTATTACTAAGTTTGTTCAGGTGGAAATGATTCACTGTTGAGATCATATTCACCTGTCCATCACTCAGCCACACTAAACCCAACAGAATGAAACACGTGAAGTCAGTTCATTGGGATCATCCAAATGGAACAAAAAACAAAATTTGTTGTATTATTGTCTTTGATAATTCACCTAGACCCATAGACACTTCTCCATTCTGTTAAGAATTGCTTCCTTCCATAAAGATACATTTTCCCTAATAGCCTCTATCATGGAATTATTTTGCCCTCACACTCCATGACTCAACTCCCCCGCATTCTGAAAGGAAAACAGCTGTCTTCACCCGAACTGCTTTACTGATCCAACAGAACTACTGTGAGCAAGTCTGAAATTCTTGTTGTTGTTTTATTTGGAGACCTAGGGAACATCATGGAGTAAAGCATCCTCAACTTGAGCCTCCAGGGGCACAATATTGATTCCTTCTAACCACAGTGAGTTACAAAACATCTTACATGAGCAGTTCTTGGTGGATTTACCACCTTGCCAAGTAAGTAAAGAGGAGATTAAATTAAATCATAGAACTCAAAATATGAAATATCCTCCACTGTTCCAGTATCTTTTTCCTCACTGGTTGCAAGAAAAAGCAGAAAGACGATTCCCCCACAGATTGCTCTTTGAGGGCTGGGTATGCGGCTGGCAGGTACTCAAGCCTATATTTAAAAGCACAGTGGGGACCAGGGATAGCTGGGAAGAGGGGAAAGGGGAGGGTTTCTGAGAAGGACAGGCTATTTTGAGCTGCAATATGACTCTGTAATCTAGAAAAAGTCATTTTTCTGAGGAAATGGCAGAAGGTAGAGAAGAAGGGAAAGTCTTTACCATTCCTTTAAAGAAATAAAAAACTTAAAATACATAGAATCTGAAGAATGAGAAATCTTTTAAAAACAAATTTCTATATGCTTTCCCTTAGCAGTGGATGAACAAACTGTCACTAAAAACATAAATACTAGGTTAATAGAAAGGATAGTAATAAAATGATTTTCTCCCTTGGAAAATAGATCTGCTCAGTGTGCATTTTGAGTATGTCCAGCACAGATATATTGCACGTCTTCAAGTGGTCTGACAGGTAACTATTTAGAATGAAAATTATTCCACATAAAAAAGCATCCCCATCCCAATCTTTTAAGAACTGATAAGTCCCTAGTAAATATGTTAATTAAGCACAGGGCCAACTGAAAGCAAGAAAGGTTATTTCATTTTCCAATAGACTGTTAGAGAAGAATTGTTTTTCTTTGTAACTGAACTTTACTGTGGATGCCCTCTTACTATGTGACATATTAAAAAACATAGTTTATTTCCTGACCAGCAAATCATGCTACCTTTATTTAAAGATCATTCTTCTGACAATGCAATTTTCTCTCCACTTGTTCAACCTTTTTGGAGTGTTACTTAAATTACATAAAGATTATTTAAAATGTGGTAGAATAGATGTCTCTCTTGTAAGAGTTACTGTGCTTCCCCAAAACATAGCTGCGGGAATGTTATACTTAATGCAGATACTGCACAGCAAAATGAACAGTATAATAATTAAGAAAGTCTTTACATTGTAAGAGAATCTTGAAGTGGTCTCAAAAAGACTGGAAAAAATTCCAGAAACCCTTCTAGTGAACAAGGTTGTTTTAAACATAAATTTGCTTAAAATTTGCTAAATTAGTTACAAGCCTATTCCTGTTTCTTTTAAACCAAATGAGAACTAAAAAGTGAGAGGGAAAAATTACATCCAGGAGCAAACAATCAGAATAGCTTTTAAACAGGAGATATATTTTCTAATCACCTAATTGCCAGGCAGATTTGCATATAACAGTGGTCTTTATTCTCAACTCTGCTGTCTTTCTGGACCATTTGCTCCACTTCCCTTGCTTTTATTTCTCATCTGTAAAAAATATCACAATTATTATATCCTCCTTGACAGGATGGTGTTATGATTAATTAGTTAGTATTATAAGTATTATAAAGATAAAAAAAAGCAACATAAAAGCACAGCTGAGTATCTGAGAGTTACAAAGTGGCAAGAGACCCCTGTTATTGATCCAAAGTACAGAACAGTAATGTGGGAACAATGTGGGAATTTCAAAGAAAACAATGAGCAAGAATAAAGGAGGGAAGCCCTGAAAAGGCTTGATACTTAGTTTACAGAGGCACTAGACTTTGGCTTGTGTTCATATTAAAGCTAGAAAAATCAGACATTGTGCCAAATGTATAATGTAATATTAAAAGTATTTTAAAATAGCATTCTTCCTTCCCAAAAAATGCTTTTTCCAAATCCCTTATTGTGCTCTGCTCACTTACTCATTACAGTTCTCTGTCCTGCTTGCTTATAAAAATGTACTTTCATTGGTTTTCTTTCTACCTTCTATCTCAGTTTAGCCATCACAATTCATTCCTGTCAATCTGTTGTATTACAGTGTTCCATATCAAGATTAAATCCAGATGAGAACTCCTGCCAAAACAGAAATAAATTCCTTCACAGATTAGACCAGTCTGCCCAAAGATGTAATGGGATTGAAAACAAAAATACTACAATCTTACTATTGCTCTAGAAAATATGTTCCTTCCCTTCAAAAATTTTTCTACAAATTAGAGTTCAAAGAATGGAAATTTCACACCTTGCCCTTTTTCACCAAAAACACAGCACTTAAAAGGGAGATGATTGCAAAGATGAAGCTGACTGATGGACAGTTTCCCCTAAGTGGGTGGTCAAGCTACAGTTGTAGGACAGGCATGTAAAAAGACTGTAACAGCATGACAGTATGACTGATGCTCCAGGAGATCTCTTCTTCCATGATCCGCTGACAGACATACCAGTACCTGCACACAGTACTGCAAATTTTCCAACTTTGCTGCCAGCTTTAGTGGTTTTGATATTTTCCTCAACTCTCCAAACTGTTTTAAGCCACATGACTTCTATTTCAGATTGGCACAAGCAGAAAATTTCACTGTATGGTGAATGGTTTTGAAACATGAGTTCTAGACCACTAAAAAGAAGTAAAGGATCTAAGTTTAGGATCTTCAGTGTAATGTTTTTTGTAGCTAAACAGCATAGACAGATATGCATACACATGTACAAACCAATCTTACATGAGCAAAGGAGACTTTTTTCTCTCCTTTAAGTTTGTCAAGATGAAGGAAGAGAACAGTCAAGAATCACCATCATGCACTTTTTCACCGTAGCTACAGTCTAACTGAATGAAAGACAGAAATATCTGATACTCTCAGATTCCATATCCTCTTAGTAATCATTAGGCAAAATATATGTTTCAGGACAATGAAGCAAAAGGTAGCTATAAAAATATCATAAAAATCAGCCAGTGCATTTTGAAGTTTTGCCACATCATCAAGGAACAGAGGTTATAGGTATTTGCTGTGAGGAAAAAAAAGGCAGAAATACATTCAGCTTTCCAACAGCAAACAGGCACTGGCAAATGAAAAGCATCTTTTGCACAACATGGTTGTTAAAAACTTCCCAAGAGGATCCCTTGATTTTTTTCTACTGTTGTAAGAGTACAAGGAAAAATAAAGCAAGTATTCCTCTCTACACACATACACGAATTATATTCAAGCACACTATAAATCCACTTAAAATATACAGTATTATTATTATCAATGTATAGTGGTCGTTGATTAAAAGAAGTTTAGTGTATTCAGAACTTCATAACCATCTAAAAATATTATCTAACAGAAAACCTTCACAAGCAAAAATCTGACAAAATAGACTTTTTTGAAAAGACAGTTTCCCTGAACTCCCTGGCAACAGTTTCACACTGCCAGGCTGTGTTTGTTTTCTAAAGAAAATCTCACAGTTCTTGTTAACTTTTGCATGATGTTACATGGCGACCAGGCTATGGTCAACCAATTCACCATGTCCACCTTCCTTAAATATCAATCAGTTCAATTTTTATCAGTTATGCAGACTTTCCATTATATCCACATAACAAAGGCTCAAATAACTCAAAATGTCTTGCTAAGATGGCTGACTGTGAATTGCCCTTGATAGTGCTGGCTTATGCAGGACTTTCACAAATGTAGAGCAGAAATTTCCTGAATATTTTTCATAACAGCCAAATTTATCCTGTTCAGTAGTCAGCTACTGTCGTTTCTCCCTTGAATGAAAGAGACTTCAGTGGATGAGGTCTTAAGTGATTAGGGTCTGGAGCACAAGTCTTATGAAGAGCAGCTGAGGGAACTCGGATTGTTCAGACTGCAGAAGAGGAGGCTCAGGGGAGACCCTATCACTCCCTACAACTGCCTGAAAGGAGGTTGTAGCAAGGTAGGAGTTAGCCTCTCCTCCCAGTTAACTAATGACATGACAAGGTGTACTGGCCTTAAGCTGTGCCACCGGAGGTTCAGGTTGGGTATATGGAAAAATTTCTTCACAGAAAAAGTGGCAAGGCATTGAAACAGGCTGCCCAGGGAGGTGATGGTGTCACCATCTCTGGAGGTGTTCAAAGAAAGGGTAGATGTGGTACTGAGGGACATGGTCTAGAGTGGTCACAGGCATGGGTGGTGGTTGGACTAGATCATCTTGGCCATCTTTCCAACCTTAATGATTCTATGACTCTACATTCTGACAATACAGCATAAAACAAAATATTTGTGGAAAACGTGTTCTCACTTGCAAATGGATGTACTCACTGTAGCTACAAGAAAGTACTGTTTTCTTTCTACTACTGTATCTGCGGTACAAGTGCAGAATCAACTGTGAATTTTCAGGGAGAAAGCAACAAACACAACCAAGAGACAATCTTCCAGCATCAGCTCTGGAGGCATAATCACTCCAGAGAAAAATCTGGAATTCATAAAAAGCATTAGCTACCAAATATGTGACCACAGAAATTGCCAACACCAACTATTTGACCACAGGATCCAGTTTACTTTAGCCACAGCCATTCCCAATTAAAGCCAGAAACATTAATGTAATAGATCTAAAATAGTCAAATATATCACATGGCAAGTCCCAGCAGTGAAAGGACTCCTCTGCTGGGCAAAGCGCTGGCGGCCAGTGCAGCCCTGGGAAATGACAGCACGAGTTGTCTCCTTCCAGCCAGCTGGCAGGAACTGCAGCCTGCTTTCTGCTTCCCTCTCTTCAGAGTGCGTTTAGCTTTTTAGGAAACGATTCTCAGTGTCTTTCCTTCATCCACACTAGTTCTTGACAGTAAGGAAAAAATAAAATGAATTGTACCAGGAGTAGAAAAGGACTGCTATTATGGAACAGGTTGTAACAGGCTGCCCAGAGAGGCTGTGGATGCCCCAATCCCTGGAGGTGCCCAAGGCCAGGCTGGATGGGGCCCTGGGCAGCCTGATCTGGTGGGGGACAACCAGTCCAAGACAGGGAGTTGGAACTGGATGAGCTTTAAGGTCCCTTACAACCTAAACCATTCTGTGATTCTATGGTCATGAGATGGCATTTCTAAACATTTTTGGCAAAGGAGACTGAGAAACTTGCCTTCACAGACATCTGTGAAAATAAAATGAAATAATCAGACATCTGATGTGAAAGTCCAATTCATCTTAAGTATGGATTGAAGTAATGAGACAAACCTATTTACTTTAAAATTCCATCCAGCAGCATACTTGTGTGAATTATTTCATTGTTCTTGAATGTACGTGTCTTTTAATAACAGGAACAAGAAGTAGGCAGCCATGTGAGCCCAGACACAGCTAAGCGTGCCACCCACTCACAGCACAGGCTTCCTGACGGGGCACCATATTCCCAATCATGCTGCTGAGCTGCAGCATCAGCAACACACATCTGAGAAAGCAGAAAAAAATGTGCTAAGCATGATCAGTACAGTCCAGTCTTAGTCCCAAGTTAAAGTGAATTAATTTTAGTATGTACATCATTACACTTCGATACAGAAAAAAATGATTTTTTTTTTTTTTTACAGTAAAGCAAGTCTTCCTGCACAGCAGCTGTAGATAAATCATTGCAGCAGAGAGTGCCCAAGTGGTGAGACAAGCTTTACTGATCGGAGCTCAGTAACTACAAATAATGACAGCCTTGTCTCCATCACCTCATGGCAATTTCAATTCCCCAAAATATGTATCTGCCCATGCAGTTTAACCATGCGTGTAAGAATATCTACAAAAGCAGCACTCACTAGACTCTCAATGTGTTCACAGGAAGCACTTTTGACATTCTGCTCTCTTCTAGCTATACGGTGAATTAGTTGTTTTCATATTCCTAGCTTGACTGGCAAAACAAATTTCTTTTTAAGATGTTTTAGCTCAATTTATTTAATATAAAATACCTAAAAAGCACCATTAGGATGCAGGCTAACACATGAAAATCTTTCCTGGCTGCCACTACCACTAAAATGAGTCAACAAATAACTCTGGTTTGTTGTTTTCTTCTAAATGCAATCGTGTTTGAGCACTAAAAACGTAGAAACACTTTTACAGTCCTTTCTGTGTTGACTGCAGGGATGAGATACATACTGATTCTTTAGGTCCATATCAGTCATGAATGAGTAGTTTATTCACACATGTACCTTTTCTTTTTTCTCTTTAATGGTTGATTCTCACCTGGGAATAATGACAGCATTATGTGAGACTGTCAGAAGGTGCCTCACAGGAAGCATACGGCAAAGCATTTGAGATATGGCAGAGTTATAAGGAAGCCAACTGTGGAATATTAATAGGAATCTGAGGAAAAATGTGAATTTTTTTTGTGGGGGAAAGCAGTAAAAGATGTACATTTTTCAGTAGAGCACAATAAGAAAGCATTACTGCAGAACGGTGGGCCACCAGTACAGGCAGTCACAAACATTCAGCAGCTGGTTCAGGCATTACAATCGGGATCAAAACACCCTAGAAGACACCATTAAATGACCCAGAAATAACCCATGACAAAGCACTGGTAATTTGCCATGCAAAATAAGCTGGTTTCTGGAACAGGGGTGGCCATCTGTCATTACATATCTATTAAAAATCTGACCGGAAAAATCAGATGAAGTAAAAAGACACTTTTTCATAGTCAAAATTACAGAAAAATGCATTATCATCAATATCAACAACTGAGAAAATGCTCAGCATTTGGAAAATAAGACACAAGAATTTGTGGAAAAGTTTCATCATTTTGCTACAAAGTTGTAAAGGGACAGCAAAACATGCAGGGAGTTCACAAACATGAAAATACCCATCCTCATCTCAAAACAGTTGTTTAGAGGAAAAGAACAACCCGGAGAAAAATTAATGACATACAAATCAGAAAATGATACAGTCCATTCGTTCTTTTTGTATTGAAAAGAAGTGTAGAAGTTAACACGGTGCTATAAAAAATGCTCTCCAATAAAAATCACAAGCAGTAAAGATGAACGGGTAGAAAGTCAAGCTGCCCATTCACAAACAGTATGCAAATCAGAAAACAAGAAATTGAAAAGATGTAAAGAGCAGCCATCTCAAAGACAAGTAGCAGCTGCTGCACTGAAATGTGAGGTAGCTCGCATCAGCAGGTCAAACTTACTGGAAGGGAGGGACAGTGAAGCAATTCAGGAAAAGTTGGTTTATTTTGCAAATACTGGGGATATCCTTGGAAGGACTTTCTGAATCTTACTTTATATTCCTATTGGTATCAGAATGACCCTGATCTGAAGGAGAAAGCCAAAAAAAATACAAGGTTAGCCACATTATTCTGAGAATCCTATACTCAGCAGAGGTCTCAACAAAATGGGTATATCATCAGGTCAGTGCCACAGAAAAACAAGCACTCTGATTCTGAAAAGACACAAGAGAATTAAATGAAAATATGCAAGAATTTATATTTCATAACATAGAGGGATTTTAAAGATGAGGCTGATGCAGAATGATTTTTATAAAATGTGTGAATCTGCAAGTTTTTATGGGAAAAAAAAAAATCAAACCTTGCCCTTGTATCCTTAGGATAACCTCTTGCCTAGACCTCCTCTTGGATTCCATACAGCTTCCACAATGCTTCACTGGGAAATACAACAGATGCAAAATTGCAGATTTCTACACAGAGCATATTTATGATTTGAGAGAAAACAACGAGAAGGTATAAGTTAAGGCCATATCAACAGTTGGAGTTGCTATTTCCTCGAGCATCACCTTCGAGTTCCTCCTCTCTTTCTTCCTTACCACTGCAGGACTTCTCCCTTACAGTTAGTAAAACATTTGGACATGTTATGGTTTTGTGATTTTTGTTGTCGGTATTCCACATCATTACATCATGTAAGGTACGGGCAGTTAAAGAGTTAATTCCCTGGTTACTGCAAACTACCCTTTTTGGTGTGGCCCTCTGAGGGGGAGGGGAGGAGATGCACGCCCCAGTGGTCTTTGTGTTGGAGGTAGGGGTTGAAGCCGCGTGGGAGACGCGGGGGTCTGTTCCTTCCTGCCTGGCGGAGAAAGCACGTGGTCCTCCTGCAGTTTACTGTGTAAGATTTTCAGCCTGTAAACCCTCTATTATAATTCTACTAGCCTCATTTTGATATATTTAGTAAAATTAGTTGTTCCTCCTCAGATTGGTGCCGCTGTTTTTTTTTCGTGTTAGATCCGCCTACGAGTCCCCCTCTTCCCTTTGTTTTCCCAGGTTGCGGCTCCGCAGCTTCTCTGCCGCTTTAGCAGCCGGACCTACCGGGGGCCGGCCTCTACTCACTGGCAATTTTTTTTTCCTTCCTCTTTTCTCTTTTTTTTTTTTCGGTCCTGTCCCCCTTGTCACGGACGCAGACCCTTAGATAATACGTGACAGGACAAAAGAGAAAAATCCCCATCACCAGGATCATTCTTTAGTGAGAAACAAAAGAAAATGCAGATACAGGCTGCCAATAGCAAACCTGAAGGGATCACTCATATACCTGCTCCAGATAACCAAGTAAAAGGTACAAAGATTTTCTGAAGCAGTAAACTGCGCAGGGACACTTTCTGCTGATCCAGATCCCAATCTAGAAGAAGTATCAGATTCCCACAGACTGGAGAAAGGGTCTGGTGCTGGTACTAGCACCAGTTAAACAGTCACATTTTCTACAGAACAAATAAAGGCATCATAATTTGTCTTGAAATTCTGCTCTTTGTTAAATTCTTGCAGCCAGAGCCGAGTATGTTTTCACTTACATAAGAAAAAATATATAGAACAGCTGCTACAACAGCGGAGTTGGAAGAGGTGAAATTTTCTTCTACCTCTGAAACTTTGCAGTTGTTCTAACCAACAAAGGTTAATAAAAGCAAAATGTTTTAAATATAAAAGCTTTAGATTTATTGCCTTCATATTGCGTTCCAACTAACTTTATCATTCAGTCACGTAAGTATAAAATAATGATTTGCAGTTGCACCTTCTCAAACGATGAGGCAAAACATTATGGCAAGGAGCAAAAGCAACTTTTGCTGAGAACAGAGACTCTACTTAATTGGCTAAGGACAAACAAAACCTTTTAAATGGAGTCATCGAGACAAAAACTCTCAGCTTTTAAAACAATATGACAATATAATAGCTTTTCCTCTCACAGTGTTCCTATCAAAAAAAAAAACTTCATTACTCAATAATAATAATTAATCCCAGGGTTCCCCTGATGGGAGTGCCAAAATTGCTTGAACTTTTCCTATCCAAAATTAATTGCAGATCAAGCAATGCTGAAGTCCAGTTGTCCAGGATTTATTTATTGTTGAAACATACTGTAAGCATTGTTTAATTCTCCCACTTTCTGAATAGCTGGCTATGGAGATGGAAATACCCGTCATGTTTATCTGTTCCTGGATCCCTGTTATAAGCCCTTGTAAATGCAAACCAGCATTATCACATTCTAAACACCTAAGCAAACTATCAGCATTGGAAAACAACACAAATGCTGCTCTAGTGTGGGAAAAATGTTGTAAATAAAAAAAAGGCATGAGTCCCACCCCCCCCCCCCATTCACTTTTAACAACAGGTTCTATGGAAAAATCTATTTTGAAATATCAATTAGAAAAAAAAAAAGAGTTGCTGAGTTGACATTTGGTTTCTAAACAGCTGGAGAGAAACACATTCACCTGTGAGTCGTCAAGAAAAAATAAAGAGCATATGTGTTTCAGTTATTTTTATGTTTAGACAGAGTTCAAGGAGAGGTGGGCTTACAAAGAGTGTATCTAAATAACAAAACCAAAGAAGAGCAGTGAGTTTTGGAAATAAAAATTTCTCTTTTCTTGAAAGAAAGAAAATACCCCATGACTGCATATTACACATTCTCAGCCTAGGAGTTGGATTCTGCAAGGTGTTAAGTGTTCTGGCTTGGTTCCAACAGACCACTTAATCACGTACTTAACTTTAACTGCATCCACAGTCCTGTAGGACGTGAATTAGGCTGACCTTAAAAAGACTGCTTTAAAATGCTTGAAATCACATGCTTGTAACTCCTATTGGATTGAAGTAAATCAGCAGCCTTTAGAAACTCTGTTATTTGAGAAGAAAAGGCAAAAATTGTTACAGCTAAAGCTGAGGGAGATTTCATTTGAAAATGGTGTGTATCTGAAATCAGGTTTCGTGGAAGTTTTGCATTTCATACTGAGAAAAAAAAATACCAAAATATTGGTCCTCCGTGTTCCCCTTCTACTAAGCACAACAGGAAGAACAGTAGCTCACACTCTTAATCTTTTCTCTTCCCCCATTCACCAATTTCCTTATTTTTTTTCAATTCTAAAATTTGGGGAGTTTTATTCTAGGGTTTTGAGGAATTATAAAGCAGCAAGAAAAAGGGATGGGACAAGACCTTGTTAGTTCTATGGTAGGAAAAGAAGGAAAGAGTGAGGAAGGCAAAAAAATGTCTACACATTATAAGTCTGAAATAAAAATATTTGTAGCCTCAAAAAATTAAATATTTTTGTTTGATGTGCAAGTGTGAGATTGCATTTTCTGATTTCTGAAGCTGTCTTTACAATCAGAATTGGCACTAATTTAAAATAAAACAGTCCCCCGAAATGTCAGAGGTCCAGAATGAACACTAGTAGCACAAGAATTGCAAATGCAAGCACAACAGAGGAGCCAAGTTTATCTGAATGAGCCCAGAGAATTCTCCTTCATGCTAAGAAGTGCCCGTTTCTCCTAAAACTGTGCTCCATTTTCTTGCGAGACAGCTGGCACTGAACCACCCACTAAGAGTCAGTGTGAAGGCCTTTAACTGCCATTGCTACAACTTAATGGAGGTGCCTGCATAACATGATCCCATCAAGTGTTGTTGGTGCACACATCCCACCATCCAACATTCCAGCCATAGTCCTCAGAACCCCCTCACATGTTCCCCATCTCAAACAAGAGGTCTACTGGGTCCATGGCAGAATTTTTAACTATTTATTATAAACAATTCTGAATCTAACAAAATACACAGAGTGAGTAGAATTTGAGGTCAATAGTTTAAGGGCTTACCTACAAAATGTGAAACAGGAGAAGGAAAACATCAGTCCAGTCTATTACTCAGTTCCCACTTCCAGGTATTTCTCTTCCTCATCTGAGATGCCTGCTACCAACTGTTTTAATATGGTGACATGCTGTTATACCACTGACTGCATCCCTGAGAAGTCTGCGCGGCTGTCCCCTCACCAGCAGTACAACAAATAAAATGTCAGCATGACCCAAACAGTAAGACTTGTAGAACACAGACAAATTTTAAATTATTGTGAAGAGAGGAAAAAAGTTACAGTGCTTTTGAAGTAACATTTTTCTAGATGGAAAAGTCTAGCAGAAGCAGAAGACATGTATGACATAATAATCCAAATGGGGAATTAACTAGCACAGCAACTACTTTTATCAATGCAGATTCAGCCTTTCCAGAAATCCCAGCATCAGCCCCACACACTGATTGCTTCTGACATGGAAGATATGGGAGGCTTTTCCCAAAACATCGAGCTGTTCTCTCCCTAACTCCTTCCAGTATTTCTGTCAGTGTTAATATTGCTTTGAAAATTTAGAAAGTCTCTGCCCATCCGTGGTAAAAGCAAACACTTGATTCAGTTTTCTGCATACAAAAAAAATCACTCTGAAGAATTATACATGATGGTAGATAGTCATATTTAATGAGAAAAGCATGAGAAAGCAAGGAACTGAATGAAACAAATACTACTAAAGAAAGCTAGTCCAACTCCCAACCCATCCCCACCATGCCCACTAAACCATGTCCCTCAGTGCCACATCTCCATGGCTCTTGAACACCTCCAGGGACAGTGACTGCACCAATTCCCTGGGCAGTTTGTTCCAGTGTATCACCACTACTTCTAAGAAGAAATGTTTCATAAATATAAACCTGAACCTCTGTCCTGGTGCAATTTGAGGCCATTACCTCTCATACTATCACTGTTACCTTTGAGATCAACCCCCACCGTACCACAACCTCCTTTCAGACAGTTGTAGAGAGCCATAAGGTCTCCCATGAACATCCTCTTCTCTAGACTGAACAAATTCCAGTTCCCTTTAGCTTTACACTCTGAATAGTTGAATCTTCTTCACCTAGACATGGTTTCCTGACATAATCAAGAAAATGTTACATAAACTTTCCTAAAGAAACAGAAGAAATTTCCTAAGTTACTTCTTCCTAATTTGCTTGCCCAAGCCACCTACTTTCAGGTGGACTTCTGTTGGAGATGTACAAGGAACAATAGTTTTGCAGTCCTGCCTAAAGCAAAAGCATTTTACTATCACAATCAGTACATTATCTGCAAATGTCTTCCAGCTGAAGCATTTATTCTCATAAATGTTTTGGGAAGGCAGACCCAACTATGTAATACAGCAGAAAATGTTAGATAACTGAAGTTTAATTAAGTTTACGTACTTTCCACTATGTTGGTATTGTTTTTGAAACCTATTTTTAAATAAAGCTGTACCATTTCCAAAAATTAGTATCAAGTGCCAAGATTATAACCTCAAATTACCACGAATTTCTGCTGCATTTTTTGCTTATTTTTTTAAAAATAAACAACATTCCTAATTGCAGATGAAAACTTAAAAATATGATGTGCTTGCCAACTAAAGTGTTAAAACATATTAGGGAAGATGAAGGAAAGAAATAGTATAAGACAGCTTTCCTTGATTCTTGGGATCAAACTTTCTTGACTGTATAGAATTTATGATTCCAAGCTATATCAGTAGGAGAATTTAAAAAAGCATCCATTATAAAATCCAAGCCTTACATTTACTGTTGTGCCAGCTCTTTTTAAATTGGTGATTACATAAAGCCATTTTTACTATCATGGTATGTCAAAATTTATTTTCTTGAGTCATGTGTAACCTACTAACCCTATTCCTTGAATTAGTTTGATTTTCTATAATGTTCTTAATACTAGTTTCAACATAGGGAGCTGATAAAGAGCAAAGTAAAAAAAAAAAAGGTAATTAATACCCTCTGCTATTTTCTGTGACTGTATTTACACATGAATTCCTGCATATGTACCAGATCATCTTATCTTCTGTTTGTCTCAGTTATTAAAACTAAGGCTAAAGTGCAAAGAGTCAAATCATCGTGCCACTTTATTTCTGACACTCATTCAGAAATTTCATCCCTTTTCTCAATGTTGGGTTGATAATGATTGTTAAAAGCAAAAGGAAGGCTAGAAAACCAAAGCAAAGCTGGGAGCTAGAATGCTTTTGGGAATATTGCATTTTGTTCAGAATTAGGTTACCTCACTGACATGTTTAATCTCTTCCTGGCTGGAAGAGAGTGTTTACAGCTCACCCTAAAACTAGCGATATGTAGAAAACACGTACGCTGCTGCAATAAGACCTGCTCCTTCATTCACTCAAATTGGGACCCTCAGCCTGGGGAGCTTCACAGCAACAGACTGTAGGGTTTGCAAGGAGAAGGCCCCTCCATTCCTCCATCTATGAACTTGCAGTAATGCAGCCAGGCCATCACTCCCATAAGACTGAAGGCCACAGCACATGCCTGTGGTGCAAAAGACCCAGAATGCACACCTTGCAAGGGATCTGCTAGCACAGCCCTGGCTACTCCTTGATGGACAATTCCTCTGGCCCCTGAGCTGTCCTGAACAATCTAATGGAGCTAAACTCTGAAAAGAAAGATACTAGCACGTGCTAAGAAATACTGAACTTGTGTACAGGTCAGGGCAGCTCCTACATAACACTATATACAACAAGTCGCAGTTGAAGTCTTTCAAACCTGAGTACATTCATATGAACCGAAACAAGGAAAAAGTACAAAAGGATGTATCGAGTAACAAAAGAGAACAGGAGATTGTTCCTTATACCGTCCTACCCACCTAAACTACCTAAATGCAGTAAATCGTACACTGTCTACTTTCAAACGCTGTATGTCACTGTAAAAAATGTGCAACTCATTCTTCTCTTCCACAAAGCTCATGCAGTGCCTTTCTTGAATGATCACACTCTGGTAACCCCACAGCTTTTACAATTCATTCCCTGTATGCATTTGCTGTTCTGTCAGATGGCTCCACCAGGTGACTACTTTGTTAAGAGATCTGTGCTTATTTAAGATGGAAAAAACACTCTTCTATCGTAAACTGAAATGGCTGGCAAAATTATTTCTGACACTATCAGTTCTCCATCAGAACCTAAAAATGGCCCCATTTAATTTCTCCCATTCTGACAGAATGGCCGTTCTGTTAATCGTGTGTTGAGCAGACAAATCCCCATCTGAACGAGCCGAACCAAATACATGCCCATTTGCCTACATTTGCACAGGGAATTAAGCCACTACACTTACAGAAACCTCATTACCTAGGCTCATGAGGCAAATGTCAGTTCCAAATCCCAGACAATGTGCTAACAAAATTTGACCTATACTGTGATAGTTTTCCAAGGACTCTTAAATCCGCCCTTCTCCCTGTAGCAGACTACCCTGTAGAAAGGGTCGTATGTAGCACAAACAAACATTGCTCAGTTCTTGAATTACTGCTATAGAGAGCTCTGCATGGCTGGCATATTTTCTGTGTTGCCTGCAAAGCAGCAGGCATCTCCCTTTGTTGCAGATGCAGATTGTTTCCAATCTCTCAGCGTGCCTTTCTAAGCCACTTGCTTCTGAAACTTAAAAGGAAAACAGTGCACACTTAATTTGAAAAATGCTTTGCAGATTTCAGAGCAGAAGGGGCTGGGTAAATTGGAGGGGGTAAAAGAAACAGTTTCACAGTGTTATTGAGGCCATGTGTGACAGGCTAAATGAAACCTTCAGGCCATTCTGTCACAAGTTATTTTCACTTCTTACAATTTGCACAGGCAAGTGGGTGGCCATACATCTAGCTGTTCTTCTTGTTTTTCAGCAAATAGAACTACGAGAGTTTTAATTTTTTTAATAGTTTAGCTCATAGCAGCTATGCCTTTATTGTTTTCAGATTGACTATGCGCAACTGAACAAGTTTCCTCATTAAACATAAACACAAAAGCAGATGATGATCATGTTGATGATACTGCTTGTTGCTGTGAATTACTTCTATGTATGAGGCTATATTTATCTTTCATTCTGCTAACAGAAAGGTCATTGTTGTGGTTTAACTCAGCAGGTAGCTCAGCACCACACAGTTTACCCACCCCCGCCTCCCAGTGGGATGGGGAGAGAATCAGGAAAAAACCAATAAAGTAGAATTTGTGGGTTGAAATAAACATTATTTACAAAGACAAGAATGGAAGAGGGAAAAAAAAGTAGTAATGATTATATATGTAATAATTTTTTCATACATTTTTTTCAAGTTTTTTTCCACATGATGTTATATAGTATGGAATATCCCTTTGGACAGCGTAAGTCAGCTGTTCTAGTTCTGTTCCCTGCCAGCTCCTCATACCCACCAGTACCCTTGCTGGCAGGACAGTAGGACAAACTGAGAAAACTGAAGTGCCCTTGGCTCTGTACAGCATTGCTCAGTAATAATTAAAACACCAGTGTGTTATCTACATTGTTTTTGTCCCAGAGCCATAACATAACATCATACACTATGACGAAATTGAGCTTTATCCTATCTGAAACCAGAACAGCCATGCACTGTCTTACACATATCACAGAACCAGAGTGTAAATGCAGGTCCAAAATACCAGTCTTTATCTAAGCTACTTAAGGGAAAATAAACAGAATTTGAATAAGGTTGACCAAGACTCTTTCATTTTGACCTTCAGAAACAGGTCAAGACTGAGATAAACACAAATGCATTTTTTCCCCTGTATTTAAAGTACCATACAGGGCAAGGCTAGGTCTGTTTTCATAGTCCATCAGACTAAGAAAGGATACCTAAAGTATCAGTTGCGGTGACATAAGCAGGAATGGGACTGCACCCTAAATAGCAAATTTGGAGAAAAGAGTCCCAGGGAGACATAAAAGAGCTTCACATCTCCAGTTTACCTCACAGCTTGATCTGTGAAAATGGGTTACTCCTTCTGCCTTTTGATTAACTGTATGATCTTTTCAGTTTCCGGGCACATTGAAACTGCAGGAGTATGTGATATACTCAGTGATCAAGTTTCCCCTGAGAAGCGGGAGTGGACCTCCATAATCTTAGGATTTCATTGCTTTGCTCCTCTTCTCCAATTTGAGCTACTCAATATCTCTGAATGAGTAGAAAACATCATTTCCCCCTCATTCTAAAACAGCTAGCCTATACAGAAAAGCAATTGTTTGGGAATAAAAGCAGTGAATTCATATACATTTTCAATATCCACTATAAACATTTTTCAACAATGGAAAATGGAAAGACAGTTCATCTATGAGATATTGGAGTTCTGGTAAAACAATCACTTAATCTACTCCTCATTTAACTAGAAGGTAGTCAAGATGCACTCTGGGATAAGTATTGAGAATACCACTCTTCAGAAAGGGGTCAACTCCCCAGGGATATGGCCTTCTGGAAATTAATATTCCAGACTGGAAATTGTGCTACCACAAAATTTCAAAGTCTTTCTAGAGTGAACAACATATATGCATATGTCAGGGGACAAAAAAAGGAAGCTGGGTCAATTTGCTTCTCTTTCTCTACCCTGGTCCTGTACTTCTCATCCCTTCATCCAACCTTCAATCTCTTTTCGTGCTAGTCAGTCTCTACCTCCTTTCAAGATCTTAACCAAAGTCATTCCAATTTTATCTCCCCTTCAGTATACACACTCTCACTCCAAGCACCCATTCTGTACAGACTTCCTTTTTGCGTCCTAGTCTTGTTTCTTACCTTGACATGTCTTCCACTCCCTACACAACTTTCATTTAATCTTTATTTTCCAAATTCTAACCAATCTTTCATCTCTACCTATAACTGAATGCACTAAACTATTGCCAGACAGTAGTTTTTTGCAGATCTTAAAATGCTGTAATCAAACTCTTAATGAGCTACTTTTTCCAGTGCAGACTGAGTCTTACTGTTCTGAAATTTCCTGCTATTTAAAATAGGCTATACTCTTTGAAATGAATGTATGACATCAAAAATATACAGCCCTTCTCTAAAAATAATTCCCAGTTTAATTGGCTTGAGCCTGCACTGCAAAATCAACAGTCACACAGTTTTACCTGCTTTTGACTGCTCACACATAACCTCAGTTTACCATCAGTCTCTACAATACATTTTTGATCTAACATTGCTGCATCTCTGGGAGAAAAGAAAACATTTATATACATATGTATGCATATTATTTGTATGTTCGAATATACAATATAAAGAACAAATAAAACTCAGTCTTGTCAGTAATTCTTTCCAAAATTAAAGGCTCCAAAACCAGTTTGTCATTCACTTGGAAGTCAAATTCTTGGTCTGCTACTTGGTTTGAGAGGTAAGTAAATTTGAAAAGGTGAGACCCAAGAGGAGGTTTCACTACACATCTACAATTTAGAGAACTGAATATACTTTCATAATTAGAAGATTGTGTAGAGACACAAAACATCCCCATCTTTTCATCTAAAAACTTTATTTTTTGGATAATCAGGTAGTCCTGTGTCTGATTGTGTTCTAATTCTTAGCAAAGTTTAAAAAAAAAAAACAAAAAAAACAATGTGGTACCACCTTCACTATGGTCTGACTGGCCAGGGCTACTAGCGCTGTCAGGAGAAGGGAGAACCCATTCTCAACACTGGGATTAAAATAATTTATTTTGGCCTTTTCCAAAGAATGCTGAGATAGCATTACCAATGAATACACAATGGCGTGAATACCAGCAAAGGACTGCCAAAGCCAAAGATCAACACAGACATAAAAGCAAAAGGAAGAAAGGATACACGGCAAATTTTTCAATGTGTAAAGGGAAATCGTTTCCTCCTCAGAGTCAGTTTGCTACATCATAATTTATACCTGTTTATATTGTATAGGACTACTCAAAACACACCTTAGAAATCACAATTTGACCTGTAATCTATTCCTTTCTTCTTTCTTCAGTGGATAGCAAATTAAAAAAGCAGTGATGTAGCATATGAAGTGGCAACTTTTATCTAAATACGTACCCAGCAAGACAGAATTCAGGATTCACAAGAAGCCTGATGGCACACAAATACATGCACAAACTCTTTTCATCCTTAAGACTCAGGCACCACAGTATGCACACGAGCCTACAGGAGACAAACTGCATAACATCATGGCTGTACTTTGTACCAAAATCTGTACAGTTCATTCTCTACTTTATGCAGAAGTTATTCTCTCATTTGCTTTCTATTCTCTATGTGCAGCAATCTTCTGCGTCCTCCTTTCATTAATAACCCCATACCAATGCAACACAGGAGAAAGAAAGAACATCCCAAAGCCCATATATCACAGTCTCCTTAGTACCTTAGCATCTCCCAGGAAATGAACAAGCAGGAGATGAGGATCATAAAGACCTGGATAACACCTCATCCTCTAGTAGGAGTTTATTAAGAAGGTGCTGCATTGCTCAGCACCTCCACTCTGCTTTGATTTAATAAACCAGCTATTCCCGGACTTCTCAGTTAAGAAGTAGGGACAGAATTTAAGTTAAATACTACCACTCTTTTACATTTTACTTTCTTATCATGACATCAGAACAAGCATTTTACTTTTTTATCATGACATCAGAACAAGCATTTTACTTTTTTATCATGACATCAGAACAAGCATTTTACTTTTGTTTCACTTTACACAGTGGACCACAGCACAGGGAAAAATTATGTCAAATGAGAAACAAAGAGCATCAATTTATATACCAACAAATCATGCTATGTTTCAACAAATGTATGAGGGATTTGAGAGTTTCTTTCACCCTGAACAGCTGTAACAATAAAAGAGCAGTGATATAACATTCGTCAATAAAACTTCCTAAAGAATGTATTCTTACAGACAGATGTAGCACCTGCAAGAGACACTCAAGACAAACACACATTTTGCTATCCTTGCCTTTTTTCATCATACATTTGTTATATAATGAATACACGTTTTTCAATAGGTATGAACAACTATGCCTCCAAACTTGTTCTTCAGTGAAAAATATATAGAGATACAGTATAAACAACCAAAAATAATACAGTAAAGTACAGCATAGATATCACAGCAGAGGAAATTCATTACATCACAGATCTCCTCTGGAGATCTCGGGTAAAATGTAGCTTGGGAAACAATGAGTAATTGGCCAAGACTCTAAACAGACATGAAGGAATTTCTCATTGCCCCACTTACAGCATCTGTAGCAAGAAAGAGCACTTGAATCGTCTTTAAGAGCCCAGTGCTTTAGTAGGTATTCAGCATAGCATATAAACAAACTGAACAATTTACAATGGCCAAAAATTCATTGGCCCTCCTCATACTTCAGATACATATCTGTAAAAAGACCACCAACAGAACATGCCAGGGGCAGTGAGACAGCCAAAAGCCCAGAAGTTAAAGAAAATGAGGAAAGGACACATTGTTCCTCAGCCTGGCTAAGCTAAGTAACGTCTTCCAGACACAAGCATGAAATTAAACAGAGAAGCTGAACTACTTCCAACATACAGATATTGCCCTCGCGAAACGGGACAGGTGACCTACTACATAAAAAATGCACTTAACTGTAAACACTAGAAAGTGATGCTAAAAACATGAAAAATAAAAGCTGTTCTCAAATATGCAGTGAAAGACACACTGACATAATCAAAGGGAGGAGAAGGAAAGAAAAAAACACCTAACTCATTGAAAGGCTGCACCATTAAGTTACGAAAATTTTTTTTAAAGGCAAAAAGAACACCACATACTCAGTAACATTCAGAAGGATAGTACTTATTAGAAAATCATGAGCCACTATGCCTGAAAAAAAAAAAGCTTTTCAGTTTATTCTACTATTCCTCCAAACTCAGGGCCCCCAGTGAAAAGTTTTTAAAACTAATTTCCTTGCCTTACACTGCTTCATCTCCACCAGTGTTAGGCAGAACTTGCTATCATAGCCACTATTTGAAGCACTGTGGTGTTAACCTCTACCCTGTATGAAAGCAGAGCTTGAGATCATGCAGAATGATGTGGCACTTGTCAAAGTTCTCAACCGATGAATACAAACGCTGTCTTAATTCAAATACAAATGAGGAGGAAAGTGGCAGAAATTAACTTCAGTAGCAGTGGGTGGCAAAGATTGCTGGGCTGTGCATGCATTCCATCCAAGCAGCAGCATCTATAGGCATGGTGGTTCAAAGCATAATTTTATTCTTCAATAAAGTGCATGCACTGCATTTATGTCTCTCAGTGAATTCTGTGTCCAGAAAACTATGCATTAGATGATAGAAATTTAGTTAGGTTTTTCTCTTTTCCCACTTGAAGTGCCAGAAGTAGAGGTTAGAAAGCCAGTTGTATTTTGTATTTTGTAGCACTTCTTCATATAGAGTAAAACAGCTTGTCATAAAGGCAAGCAAAGGAAACTAAGAACCAGTGGAATCTGAAGCCAAACTTTCAGCTGTTACATGCAATCATGCAACTTCAGGGACACGGGCATGAATGACAATCACACAACTGATAACAACTGAATAGAAGCTGTGCAATATGTAGCTGCCCAACAGTTAGCTGCTGTAACAAATCACGGTCATAATCTTAGGTCAATATATGCTACAACTCCAAATGAATGGCACTGTAAATCAGAAGAGCACTGAAGTTTTTTCTCCTATTGAAAAGTTAACAGTACTCAGGCATAAGAATTTATTTACCTCTTTTCATTATTGTTTTTGCTATTTTCACGACTATCCATAACATTTACCATAGTATCCACCCAAGAATTCAGAATTACTACCATATTAACAATACAGACTATGACTCTAAGAGACATCGTACTGAAAACAGGTAGCAACAGAAAACTGAAGGTGATCTTGCTCCTACCAGGAAAAGTAAAAAGGCAGATTTGGAAAGCAGAGAATAAAGAAATTCATTTCATGTAAGGACAAAAGTCTATAAAGATACACGTTTTATTCCAAGTTGATTATATATATTTATGGCTGCGGTGATATCTTTCCAAAATGAATATATCCATTTGCAACCAGAGGCAAGTCCACAAGACATTTTATTTATAAGATCCAAAAGCAAAAAATCTGCTTTAGAATAGATCTCATTCTTTGGGTAGGTAGACTTTGTGCCAACACTAAAGCCATTATTTAAAATCCACACTAGAAAAATTTAAGACAGTATAAACTGCTTTTAAGATTGGCTTATCCTTAGAAACTTACACAATATCTGGGAGAAGTGCCTTTTTTGTTTAGCCTACTCTCTGGGCTACTAACATCTTAAATGAAATTCCTGCCTCAATACCACCTCCTGAGAAAATTTAAAGGAAAATAAAATCATACAGAAAAAACTTATGTTGGCTGTTAATCTGTTTACTCAGACATGTTACAAATGTCTGATTTAGTCTTTTGATTTATTGTCTAAAGAAGAAGGGATTGATTATTCTTCCACTCAAGACGATGGCATTAATCCTGTTGACTTCAATTAGAGAAAATTCAAGTTTTCCATGATTGCAACTCCATTTGCTTTTCTTTTAGTATTCTGTTTCAGTGACAAGTAAAAAAAGTGTCAGACATACAAGCTCCTCTGTATGTTTTTAATTTGACAGAAAATGGTGTATCGCACCATCACAAAATTTCACTGCTACCTATATGAATTTAACACTCTTTCTTCACTGTGTTAAAATCGAAGTCATTGATTCTAACCACTATTAAATATGCTGGAATAGGGATACAGAGACTCCAGTGGAGTTAAGTATAAAACATTTAGTGCTCTCCTCCACTTGGAAAGCTACAATCTCTTTAGAAGAAGGCTTAAGGAAGCCTAACACCTGAAGTTGGTTTATTTAAAATGCAGTCTGTTCTGAATCACTTTTGAATTTATAGCAGAATTTTCTCCAAGGTTTCAGAGACACTCAAAATACTGAAACTATAGAATACACAGTGAAATACTTATTTTTAAAGAAATGAAGAAGGCAGGCAAACCAGGCAATGGCACTTGAAGCTAATGCTACTATTCACATGCTTTAGAATCAGATTAAGGAACTACTGTAAGACTATTTTCTTGACTCTGTCAAAAAAAGGAAATACCGTAAGTAACACCACTAGTCAAAATGAGTTCCTGGATAATGTAGTTTTGTCAACAGTACTCTCAGTATCAGTGTCTGTCCACGTTACACCTGCACAGTGATGTTTTGGCAGTTCTTGCATATCAGAGCTACAAAAGGCTCTTTGAGATTCAGGACAATGGGATGTCTTTAGAAACCCCTGACTATTGCTCATCCCACAAACAAATTTCCACCATGGCTCTCTAGAACAAGCTGGAAAATGACAAACTTTTTCCCCCCTCATTAAAAGGATAATGACCATTTTCATTTTCATACTCCCATGAAAATATTCAGCATTACACAATATTAAAAGCTTTTTGACAGATTTACCTAGGTTGAAAACATAGAATGAGGCAGAGAGAAAACATATAGATGTGAGAGTTTATCTCAATATACTTTGAGAAGAAATTGATTTTCAGATGCAAGCATTATTGCAGATGAAGTTATTAACAAAGAGAATACTTGCAACCCTGAATAAACATCTACAAGCATCTCATCCATCCTGTCTGAAAAGCAACAGTGATCTACAGTTAAAAAAAACAACTTGCGTTGTTTTTAAAAAGATGTTTTTGAAAATATACTACACACATCTGTCAGTAACTGCAAAAAACAGTACATAGAAAGTGCTCCTACACAGATATTTCACAGAAGGAGCACTCTGGAAAACAGCTGGGGAAGACATATAGCACTGATATGAAAGTATATTTCATTTACTTGATTTTTTCCAGATGAGCCAGTAGCAGAACCTCAGCATGTACCAGTCTGAGAATTTTGGAATGGTTTAGATGGTAACAGATCAGTGAATATTGCTGACAGTAGATGTTGATGTGCTGCACTGTTTTTGATGCTATGCCTGGAAGAGGAAGGACTTCACACTGTAATAAAAGAAGAATGGGAATCTTAAATAATCAAAGGTACAAAAGAGGTTGACTGTCTGCATGTGTTGTGACAGTCAATTTCTAAACTATTTGAGCAAGCAGATCTAAGGTTATATTACTGACATTCTTGAACACTTATTATGTCACTCAGCTGTTATCTCTTAGCACAACTCTATTAACCCGTTAGTTTCATGGCAATAATTTTACAGTTACAGGGATGTCAATGAAACATCCTTGGAAATTCCATCTTCATTACAATGCAATTATCTTTTTTGTACTTCTGCCTCCCCAAGCAACAGTCTGCACATTCCTCAATCAAAATCTGTGACCATCATATCCAAGCTGAACCATTTATGCAAGGTGGAGTCAGGGGTCTCAATCTGACCTGACACTGTTGATATACAATAGCACATCTGTCAAGGCATGTAAAATGACTTACCAAATTGTTCTTGATTGACACAAATAAATGTAAAAACAGGATCAGACAAAAGATGAAAATACATTCTTAGATTAAACATGGTTTTGAAATTTTAAATGAAACATCAAATTAAAAGTTACCTCACTTCGAATTAAGGTAAAATTCTTATCCTATGGATACAAACACTTTCAAGGAACTTGGAGAAACATTCACCTTTGTTCTACCTATATTATCTCCAAAATCACAGAATCACAGAATTGTAGGGGTTGGAAGGGACCGCTAGAGATCATCGAGTCCAAACCCCCTGCGAAGCAGGCTCCCTACAGCAGGCTGCATAGGTAGGTGTCCAACTGGGTCTTGAATATCTCTAGAGAAGGAGACTCCACAACCACCCTGAGCAGCCTGTTCCAGTGCTCCGTCACTGTGGGGGGAGACTTAACAACAAAGAGCCCAACAGACTCTGGTAGATCTTATCTCTATGAGGCCTCCGGAGTCTGGAGACAGGGCTAAGGTGTAAACAGAATAGTCTTTAGTATGCACAGCTAATGTGGTCACTTCTGGGACAGTTAAGCAACCCTTTGTTTGTTATCTACGTTGTTGTGAAGAACCTAAGGACAATTAACCGTGAGTGGATTTACTGCTTACGAGTGAAGGATATATAAGGTGTGTGTAAAACACAATAAAGAGAACTTGCTATTCAGAGAACTTGCTATTAAGAGAACTCGCTATTCTGAGAACTTGCTATTCTGATGCCACACTGACTGGGGGAATTCTGTAACGGGATCAAGCGCCGACACGTCACCCTTACTATGAAGAAGTTCCTTCACATACTGGTGCAGAACTTCCTATACTCAAGTTTATGGCCATTTCCCCTTGTCCTATCCCTACAGACTGCTGAAAAGAGGTTGGCCATAATGTTTGCAAATACACTGGTGAACAGCACTTCAAGAACATAGCGCCTGCTCTCTTCATGATCCTCTGTGTGGAAAAGTGAAAATAATCACAATTTAGGAACAAAAGCTTTTGGTAAAGTATTACAATTATACCATTTCATTTATCAAATTCCTTCCCTCCCAAAAAAGAAAATAAATTATACAATCATTCATTCAAGTGAAAATTTGGTCTAGCATTTTCAAAGATGAATGCTTGAGGGCAGATATGCAATAAGGTATCTAATAGTTAGAGACATCAGCATCTCTCCAAGTTAATTAAAGGTAAAATTTTGGGTCCTGCTTTTGCACACTAAGTCTGAAAATTTGTGTGTAATATCTATGTCACTAACAGCAAATGTAAAAGGAATTAATAAATAAACTGGAACTACCCCCAAGATATTAAAGAGAAAATGGAAAAATCACACTTCTCCAGTGTTGCAATAGCAAATGATTTCAAGGTTTTAATTAGCCACAGCACATTTTCTCTGGAACAACTATCAAATATACTGATATTTCAAGTCTTTGTGACTATGATTCTGAATTTCCATAAATACACTGAAATGTTACACTCCCAGGTTATTTATATATATTATGTAGCGTAATGTTAATATTTTAAAATATATTTGTTTAAATAGGGTAACAGGAGGTCCCCAGGCAAGACAACTGTGACTTTGCCACAGCTGAATGAAGCAGTAGGCAGTATCTAACATAGCTGGCATCCTAAGGTGCCGTTCCCAAACTCATCTCATATTTTCAGTATCTGTAGACCTGGAGAAGCTCAACACTTCCTGAGGTCAACTTCGTCAGACAGTTGCCCTAAATGACAACTACTTTTTGCTAGTTTATTCATATGGATTCTCAAAAAAAACTCACCACAAAGTTGTGTCTGTAGACCACAGGCATATATGTCCTGCAGAAAGAGACGGAAAGACAAGAACGTGTTTATTTCTTTCCCAAATATATTTTCTCATAAGCATATAAGAAACAGACAAAAATATATGAAATAGAACTTAAAAATAAGGCTCCTGAAGGTTGTATGTGCTTTACCCACAGAAGAAAATTGCATTGCTTTAAGCTGGATGTGTAAAAGCACAAATACTTGTTTTGGTTTAACAACAAGTTTGCTCCAGCTGGGAACAGGTTTTAGATCAATCAGAATAAAGACAGACAAATGTACATATAACTATGGTCATAGCTTTGTAAATTCACTACTTCCAACTCCTCATTACAGCCCTCAGTTGCACATGATCAGCCTCCTCCTTGATATGGTAGTGGACTCTCTGTGTTTCAGAGGCAAGGCTCAGACTAGTTTAAACTGGCAGGTGTTAAAGCTGATAAACTAACCCATTTTACTTTGCACTGAAGCAAACTGGACCTGCTTACACATGCAATTCCAAAATCTCAAGTGAGGTGACAATAAGTCCTGGGTGAGGGGCAAGAATAAAAGGGTGGATAATATTTAAGAGTTAGATTGTCATCACACCACACCTTAACAGCACTCATAGTTCACAGTTGATAAACTAAATCACTTCAAAAAACAGTTTCAGTTATATCCAGTGGTGTTGTGATTTTATTTTTATTATTACATGAAACACATCAAGCATTACATGCTTAATGGCTGAAATCAATATCCATCTTGTACTGTCTGGAAAGAAAGAAAAGGAAAATAGATTTCTTTCAAGTATCTGAACAGATTTCTCACAAGGACGATGTTCTGAATGGCTCTCTTACATTCTCTTATATTGATTTTTTTCAAAGTACCTTCCAATACCTAATACTAACTTTGAAATCTGCAACTAAACACTTATTCATCTGAAAGTTAATGACATGGCACACTCTCCAGAAAAAAAAAATAATTCTCTACAGAAAAATTATTCACTTAAAAGACAAAAAATGAGCCAATTGTTTTTGTGTAACCAAAAGGCAGGGAGCTTTCAAGAGGCCCATGCACCATACCATGTAAAAACAGCTGTGGGATTCACTGCCTAGAAGACATTCTGAGTGCAAAAATCAGTCATCTGCAAAGCACACGTTTAGATGTTCTCTGGGTTTATTACTCTGACTTTGGCTGGAAGGTTGATAAAGATTGTGGAAACTGCAAAAGCAAATCTATTTTTTATTAGAAGTTTTGGCAGCAGTCTGGGTGCGTGCTTTACAATCGGAGAAGGGTGGGGGGAATGGAGCACTGAAAAAAGCTCCAGTCACAGCACTGAGTTCCAGCACATCTGCTGGAGCAGCGAATGCTGTGATTTCTGAGAGGCTTGTGGTTAACCTCATGGCATGGAATGAATTATTCCTCAATTCCATCCTTCATTAAACCACCCATTCTCTGAAATGTGTCAACGAAATCAACACACAGCCAGCTACTAATCAGGAATATGATGGTCCATCCTCGAGATGCTCTGGTTTTGGCCAGAACAAATCAGACCTTTTCATCCTATATGATTTTAAGTTGTTTATATTGTACCCAGCCTAGCAGTATGAACAACTTATCATGATTTAATTAAAACAGCCTGTATATATACAGATTAATATTGGATGTCATGCAACATGTCATCTAAGCACAAAGAGTTTTCAGGCCCTCACAACTGAAATAGCAAACTATATATCAGATAAAATATTACATTGTTTAAAATGCCCTAATTTTGGAGGGGACAGACTCCTCGCAGCAGAAGTTGCAAAACAAAACAACATGGCTAATATACCATCTGGGCAGCACTCAGGAAATTTCTACAGGAAAACCATAGGACAGAAATGACTATAAGACTGAAATATTTCAGTATGAAGACTTCTAACCCTCCTGTGCATTTTGCAAACTCATGACATCGGCCATCAGAAACGATTGCTATTATTTGACACTAAGTGGCAGAGAGGGAAGGAGAGGAAGAATAAACATGACAGGATTTTTTACCGAACTAAAAAAAAAATCAAAAATGGTATGTAATCCTGGGCTACCATTTAAATAAGCTTTTCCCAGATCTTCACTTATTATATTCCTCTTGCTGTTTAAGTGCTCAAATTGAGAGGTCTGATTTACAGGAGCACCATGTTAATAACTGCAATAGGTATTAAAGGGAGCTAGGCTCTGAACAAATGAAGCTCTGTAAAATACTAAGTTCCATGAGAAATCAGCCCCTGGGCAACTTCAGTTAGGCACCTCAAGCCAGCCATTACAGGTACTGTAGTCTTCATGCCTCCTTCCCCCATCTTTTATAATGGAGATAATATCAACATATTGCACAGGGAGGTAAAGAATTGCAAGGCTCTTGTAACGAGCAAGCTGGGAAAGCTCACTGAACAGTATAAATGGTATAAAATAAATAAGGCATGTGAATTACAAGGAATAAAAATCAAGCATAACTTTGGTTAGCAGCTCATTCACTGAGCACAGAATATCCTCGCAGTATATTTGGAAAATGAGCTAGCTATGGGGTTGTCATATCACTAGTAGGTTGGCTAGGGCCTCCAAAGGAGTCACCGGATCCAGAACTGTACTTAACCATTTTAGGAATTCAGCTAAGTGCTCTTTATCTTCTACTGGGTCTTAATTTTTAGTCCGAATAAAGAAGCGCTCTGTTGTTGTTGACTTGTGGAAAAGAATTACTGTTGTTCAAAGGTAGGGAGCAAACTTCTCTAACTGTGGTAAAAGTAACACAAAATTGTCAGTGGAGAAGGGATTTTTAAAGGAAAAAAAAAAGCAAAGATAAAATAGCTATATGTGGCAGCAGTTTCCAGTTTAACAAGAGAGGAAGATTTTTGCAAAATGCATTAAGACATAGTTAATACTTTTACACAAGAGGCTGTTTCCCTCACATTGATGGCAAGGGGGAGGAACTGAATGCATTTGCAGAAGTTAAAGATTTATGCTTTGTACAACAAGTGGGTGAGATGAAATACAAAGGTATAATATTCTCTGGAAAAAAAAAATTATGTGCACACTTTTTTTAAAATTTTTTAAAGAGAGTAACAGAAGTCTCATTCATCTCAGAAGCCCACTCATAAGTATCTCCAAATTTTTGGCAAGATCAACAAGCTATTACTTGCTGACTTTAGATTGGGGATAGTAATATGTTCTTAAGTAAGATTCTCGCATTTTTCGTTTTCCCTTAAATAGAACATCCAAAGGCCAAGAAAAAATCCCATCAATGCCATACGAGAAGAACATGTGACACTAGAGGAAGCAAATATGAACTGGCAAAATTTAAATGTGAAACGAGTTTATTACAAGAGGAAGTTCTAAGCAACCTCAAATTGCATGTAGCAATACTCAGGTCATCTATCATCAGGAAGAGGGTGTTACTCATACAGCTCAGCTTGGCTGAGCTCTCCTTTGAACATTCCTTCAGCCTCCTCCTCTGTGCCTTCCTCCCAGGCGTTTTATGAACAAGTGAGCTTAAATTACTGTAACACGGCTAATGGCCTTGGTTTCCTCACTTTTTCCAGTCTTCAACCTAACGCATTATAGAGTGAAGAGATGTTTCAAAGGGACTAAACACCATTTTGAAATTGAGGTCTCATCAGCCTTTTTAAATTTTGCATCCAAAAATAAACACATATATTCACATTTGAATATATGTGTGAATATCTGTTCACATTTGAAATTTCATCCCACATACACAATTGCCCATTATCTATCATCATCTATTAAATACCCCTGGGTATCACTCCCTTTCTCTTCTGTACCAACAACAACAATATATTCCGTAGTCTTTGCCAGCCCTGTACTGCCTACTGCACCTCCAAATTCCAAGTTGCCAGAAAGAAGCTGTTTCTTCCATCAGTTTCACAAATAACTAATTTTCACAAGAAAAGTCTCCTGTTCACTTGCTTTACATTTATTATACAGGTAGCTGGGGTGAAGAAGATGCTATTCATGGCAAAGTGGTTGTGGTGTTACATTTAAATAAAGCAAACATAAAATCAAGACATGCCTAACTGAACTTGATTGTCATTATTATTATTGTAACCCTGACTTTTCCTACCTCTTTCCTACCCCATACTCATTTTTCCTCTCCTGCACTGAGTCGTGTCCGAAATAACATCTTTTGCTCTGCAGAAATTTGTCATCTTTCTTACTCATTCTATAAAATTCTTAGCACAAGTACCACAAAAGTAAAGAACAAATCTAATAGCTGTTCAGATACCACTACAGAATTAACCTAATTCCCAGTAGGTATGTAAGCACCATAGTTAATATCTCAGTGCACATGGTCAAAAGCAATGGACCTTATTTTTAGAGAAGATATTTCACACAGAAATTGAGATCGAGAAAAGAGCATGATGAAGTTTGAATAAAACTATAACCTTGCTTCTCTTCATTACACATCCATTTTAAAACATATATAATGCCTTATCAATTATAAATTATAGTTTGTAAGTCAAAGCCGTCAGCTTTCATAAGTCCTATATAACACATGAAGAAAAATACTTTGTTATTTATCATATTCTAAGATATGTCAAAATACTTCAGTCATTTTTAAGACAATAAATAAATTTCATTGGTAAATAAATGTGCTATTTCTTGCTGTCATTTATAGGAAGTTGGTTCTTGCCATCTTATCTACGCAAAACTAACTACTCAATACAGTTTAAAAACTCAATGAATTAAAAACTCCAAATAAGAAATCAAAACCAAAAGCCATACATCCAAAGTAGTTTTGTACATCATGAAGTACTCTACACTATCCTTATGCTCACATTGTTTCGCAGAACATTTTAAATGGTATTTCTTGTGTTTATTACTAAAAAGGTTTCCTTAATTTATACAAGAAAATCTGTTTGGATTTTGTATTCAGTAATACTAATAATATTCAGGAAAAAAAATCTGATTCAAGCGTATATCACAATCTCTATAAAGGTAATAATGTACATATTATTATATGTAATAACAATTAAAGGTATATATATATAGGCTATATAAGACTCTTTGGACCACCCTGTCCTAAGTCCTTTGTATTGTCAAATAAGGAAGAAAATTGAACTCATATCCAACAGCCTGCAACTTCCCCTGTAATCTTAATTCTCATTCACATTAAAGTAACTAAAAAAATTTCCCAGAATCACCATAAATAAAATTACTACAATCAAACTAGTAGTATTATTTTTCCATTCCTGCATCATACTTTAAATGATTTTATGATAATATTACTAGTGCACATGAAATAACTCAATAGATAAGCTTAAATATTTCTACTCAAAACTAAACCTAGCCTGCAACAGGCATTCAACATGGACTCTTCTCTAAAACCTAACTCATATGAGAGCTCAAACTTTGATCTCAGCCCTACTATAATTAAAATGATTTTGCTTCTTTTTCCTGCTGATTCCATATCCAAAATAATATTTTTCATTATTTTGTCTGATGAATAGAAGTTTGAGCACTTTGGATTTATCAAAGTTGGAGAAGTGGAAAATAAAAAAGGCAGAGTCTTCTTGGACCCTGTGGTCCGAGTATACTTCTAGACCTTACGGACTATCATCTCCCAGGCACTTTCACTCTCCAGAAGTTTCCAAATGCGATACAAGTACCAGAGATTACATATATCTATTTGTTATGAGCAAAAAGAATACCAATAAAGACTATTCCATGCTTTTTTTTGGAACAGCAGCAAACACAACAGGGAGGTGAAAGACAACAAGAAAGGCATCTTTAGGTATGTCAATAACAAAAGCAGGACTAGGGATAATGTGGGTCCACTGCTGAATGAGGTGGGTGCCCTAGTAACAGAGGACACTGAGAAGATGGGGTTACTGAAAGCCTTCTTAACTTCAGTGTTTACTGCTAAGACTGCCCCTTGGGAATCCCAGATCCTGGAGGTAAGAAAGAGTCTGGGGAATGGAAGAATTCCCCTTGGTCAAGAAGGACTGGTTAGAGATCATGCAGGCAAACTCAATGTACACAAATCCATGGGACCTGTTGGGATGTACCCATGAGTGCTGGCAGAAGTGATTGCCAAACCACTCTCTGTCATCTGATATGGACCAGTACTAGCTGGGTTGTCCTTGCTCCAACAGCTTGTAGCCTCAGGACAAGGCTGGCATGCCCAGAAATGGACTTGATCAACTGTACAGGGCTCATTTCCATTTAGAAGGTATTTGATGCCTAAAGTGACATTAAAATTGTTGGTTGTTCTGTACTTAGAGAAGGCAAATAAGACAGTCCAAAGCAGTCTGCAGTTACCTGGTAAACGCCTTAAGCATTCTGCTAGAGCAATTCTGCATTTGCTGTGTCCAATGTAAAAACTAATCTGTCCCAGAGCACGGCTACAGCTTTAAGTAAGCTGCATAATACTAGAACATTTGAATATTCCCAGCCAGGTCATACACCCCAGCTCACTCTCTATACAGGATTTTTTCCTCATCTTCTCCTCTCCATTGTAATTTGTTGTCTCTATAATTATAGGGCTGTGAATCTTAGTGAGATTGTTGGAACTGTATCAAAGTACAAGGAAAAAAAATAAACTATTTCAGAAGTACTTTTAAATAAAAGCAGTTCTTTTATGTAGCTCACCAACAGTCTCACAGTTTCACATCGGCAGCTGAGGAACATTGGTGCTGCAAAGGAAAAGTAGAATAAAAATGCAATAAGCTGGTACTGTCAGTTGGTTTTAAACGCAATCCAAACCTGTCTGCAAAAGATCAGCAAAATAGGAACATCAACAGTCAACTAGTAAATTATGGAATTTACAAAGTGGGGTGGAGAGCAGACAGCAAGTTTGGGGCTTTACTGTCTTTCATAAGATTGTTTTTTCTAATAAATTTTGACAACTCCCTCTTTAATGTCACCAGACTTCTTGACAATAAGTGAAGAATTAATTTTTATAATCTTCTGAACATCCATGAGTGAGATAATCTTCAACAAATAGTGATAAATAATTTCCATTGTGCAGAGACTTTGTGGATTCCTTTCCACTGCTAGATTTGTCATTCAGCAAACTGAGAAGTGGAACTGAGTATTGATAGGACAAAAAGTCTTGTGGCAAATAGCAGGGAGAAGAAATTCAAAGGAAGGGTGTCAGGACAAAGTATTTACATTTAATAGTTCTTGGCTAGCCTTTTCATGTGTATGTAGGTCCTCCAGAAGTAATGCTTCCTATTTATTTCCATGGAAACTACAGCAGATACAAAGAACATGGCAATGCTATTTGATAGAGCAAATTCTCAGCTGCAAAACACTACTTTTCAACAGTCACCACCATTAGCTGTGCATTTTCACCAGCAACAAACAAGAGCCTGCATGACGTACTCATAAACATCTGCACCAAAGGAGCAACCTACTGTTGCCATTGCCACTGCTGAAACACAACCCCCCCCTCCTCCCCCCCTCACTATGCTCACATCCACTGGTTGGTCTCCATCAACTTTTAGCAAGTGTCAATGGATGTCAGTGGGTGTTTCCGTACAGAGGTATTCTTTGGCACACCTTTGCTCCATGCACACTTCCACCTCGGATGCCATTCTGTCAGACTGCTCCTCTGCAGCCACCTCTTACATGACAACAAGACATAAAGAAATATTGGTGGGAAGGTTCAACCTCTTACTGCCATACCTCCAACCTCCACCTCTGACTTTGTGGGCCAACATAATACAGTAAGAGACATTACTTTCAAAGCAGCCCCCATATTTATGAAATAACTAGGCTCAAGGCAGGATTCATGAAGCTGTGCAAATTGTCATGCTGTAACTGACAAAATCATATTTTTTGTTACTTGTTAGGTTTTCTTCTCATATAGTTACTATTTTTCTCAAGAAATGACAGGAACAAGCTTTGATGCCTGAAGAAGTCAGAGCAAGAAGTAAGATGCTGCCACACAAATCTATTTATAATTCTGAAATTCATTGCCACTAGATTTCAGTAAAACTCAACCTAGTCTGTTTAGGTCCCACTCTAGTAGAGAAGGTTACAAGGGAATAATACCAATAAATTGCTTTCATTAGTAGAAAAAAACCATTCATAAATTGAGAAGATGAAACAAACGTAATAGGTTCAGAATTACTTGCTAGGTTACAAATGTTGCACAGCTATGTTAATTGCTTCACATTTTAAAAAAAAGTGACCTTTTTTCTTCAGTTCCCAGAAGGTCACCAAAACCTGAGAAGTGCATTTCTAGCCCCCATACTTGACACATTTTATCTACATGAAAGATGAAGAGTTAATTGCTTGTGGAAGTTACTGAAACCTACTTACATACTCAGTATCCAAAAACAAGCTTATCTGCCATTTGCTTTGAGGAGAAAATAACGAAATAGTAAAGGTTTTTGCAAAATAAACTTTACCTCTTGGCTAAGTTGCAACTGCTCACAGACCTTCACTGAAGAAACTATGTCTAAATGAGTCCATTACGGTGCCTTATTCTATGAAATGTATTAATAAGAAGTGGATTACAGGGTTAGAGCTTTTTGAGCACTATTACTATTCCAGTAAGTAGTACATCAACACAAAGTTGCCATAAAAATATAAACAAAGTGGGAAATTATCATTTAGATGCACTTGATAATTAGTGCTGAACATTATGATGGAAAGGAAGATTGATAAAATTCCTTCTTACCAAACTTCTTAGTTTAATTCTTTTCACAGTTAGTCCATTGATGATGTGTGGGGGAGTGAAGTTTGCCACTGTCTAATCCAATTTTATAGGCTGTTTTACATTAAACACATGTGCATTCATATGTTTGTGTGTATGGAAGTGTACACAGACATGTCAAGTCCAAGCTAACAGTAGTTTTAAATGATTATATCCATACAACATTTAACAGTGACAACTTCTGACCACTTTATTAACAATGAAGTTAATATTTTCAAAATGTTATTTTCCTTTTTCTTTCGTAATATGAAGTGCTGTAAAGAAACTCAAAGATAAACATTTTTTATTCATTTAGATCTAACTTTTTCTTCTGCTTCAACCCTAATGTGTTTCCAGGCTGTGTCTTTAAATACCATGCTCACATGTATACTCACTGTCTTTATATGACGCCTGGAAGAAATAACTGAATTAAATTTTATCCTAAAGAATCCACCTGAAGCTTCTCATCCATCTTTAAGGCAAAACTGCTTCAACTGCAACTCTAAACTTCAACAAACAACTATACTCCTCTGTGAACTAGGAAACTAGATCTGGTTACACCTAGGTTAAGCACCAGGCCCCTCTCATCCACAGAACTACAAAACAATTTAAGAGACCATGGAGGTCATCTAGTCCAACTCCCAGCTAAAACCATCACCAACTTCAGTATTGCATCAGGAAGTTGCTTAGCATCTACTACACATTTCATAGGGCTGAAATTGAGGACTTTGCTTTAAGATACTACTGCTGGGAGTGGTGCAGAGGGGGAAACAACACACATGTGTAGAGACTCATGAGCAAACGACAACTCCATGCATGAACAGCACTGCTGAGATTCAGTTCTTCACTCTAACAATTTTGCATGCACCACCAACTAGCATGTCATCATAAAAAACTATTATTCTCAGTGAAATTAAGTAAAATTCATTTCAGAAGCTGCAGCATCGATACTTAGTAATAACGCACACAATTTAACTAACAGAACAACCATTTATTTTCACAGTTCAGTGAGCTGTAAAGTTGAGTACAGACCCACCAAAATAAAAGTTAGGAAGTCTATTATATGGCACCAGACAAATATAAATAGTTTGTACTTTGTTCTTGGCTAAAATAACCAATTCTGCTATTAGAAACCAGGAGGTCTGAATTACCCAATAATGCATTTATCGATAATATCAGGTCTATATATCATGCTGTTGCTGGACTGGGCTTCCTCTAGGATTTGCCATCAGAATTTGTTAGTTGACTCAACTCAGAAAAAAATTATTAAAAAGAAAAAAAACACTATTCCTTTTAGTTGACTATTCCATATGTTTTTTGAATCCATAGTTCTGACTGCCATCATAAAAAATACATGAAAATTAGATGTAAAACTAATTTAAAAAAATCTGAATCTAATAACCAGATCATGGAGGTAAAGAGGATTTCCCTTCATCTTTTTTTCCATTTCTATTTACTTGTTACCAGTATGAGAACAATATCACTGCTTCTAGATAAAGACAATTGAGAAATGAAATCCAAAGTCATGCTTCCTCTAGATTTTTTGACCCATAATTTACTCTCTGCATTTCATTTTTGCAACAAAATACAAACAAAAATAGAAAACAAGTAACAGAAAAAGATTTAAATATATAAAGAGAAATACAGGAGAGTAATATATTTGGAAATAAAATATATTTCATGCTTATAGTGAATTGCACTGTCTTTTACATTATATCAGGCACAGCAAAAAATGAGCAGATGTTTCTACAAGAAACATCCATGAGGTCAGCTTGAAGTCTCCTGATTCTCTTTTCCTTTGGTGCTTTAGTTATCTATGCACTTTGTTTACGAAGCCAGGAAAGAGATCAAGGAGAAAGACTTGTTCCTCTGTCTGTTTTAAGAGAGATTTAAAATTTTATTAATCTAACTCTTTATGCACTTTAAACTCTTCCTTCTCTCTCAAATACAGCCTCTGATGTTAAAACAAAAAAAAAAAAGCTAGGTGCAACAAAAATCAACAGTCTCCATAATTGGGATTTCACTCTGAATTAAGGTGTTTGCTGACAAAACTGATAGAATAAACAACACATTGGAAATCCAAAATTAGGTTATAAAGACAAGAAAAGATTGAGTCAACTTACTTGAACTAATCAAAATAAGACAGTTTTCTTTAGATAAAATTCGAACTGAATCAGTATCAGAATTCTTTAGAAATAAGCTATTAGTATTTAACAAAATATTCTGTTAATTATAGTAATCAATTCTATTTACACCTCTATGTCTTACTGCCAAGAAAGCTCTGAGATTAAAAAGTGCTGACAAAACAAACTGATTTCACCTTACAATGTATTTGTTTGCTTTCTACTTTGTCACTGAGATTTATTTATAATGATCAGTAAGTAAGTGGAGTTACAACGCTTACATTTCCATGCATGTGAAGTCTTCACAAAAATAAAAGAACACTGAAAAGGATTTGTGGCAGGCAAAAGGATGGCATAGGATGAAGCTTGAATTTGCCATCTGGCAAGAAAAGTTTGTTTTGGTTACTTCAGCTACTGAAGTGAGAGGATGAATTAGAAATTCGCTGGATTTTTTCATCTTTGGGTTTAAAAATATGTATATATATATATCTATGTTTGTGATCAAAGAATCCATTTAATTACACTGGATGATTTTGTTGCTTTTGTGACACTCTTACAGATTCCTTGACTCTGTCTCATTTGTTTGCTTCCTTTTCATGAAAGAAAAATAACAAGATGAAGATAATGTGTTTTCATCGAGCACATCTGACCCAGTCCTGCAATTCCTGTCTTTTTCTTGGGATTTTCTGCTTCGCTTCACTCAGACCTTTGGGAGTACCAAATTTGGCTTGCACTGATCATCATTCAGCTACACAGTGTTTTTTTGTCATGGAAAGATGGAAAAACAGTTCTTGGTAGATGTTGAGTTTAATTTGCATTTGTCATTGTATTATCACTACAGGAATTTGTGCTTCGCTTGAAAATTTCTGGAATCTCTTCCTCTTACTGCAGTCTTTGCCTCACATAAAAATAATGAACAGAAACAAACGTATGTTTCCTCCACTTGAAAGTGCATTTTAAGTCATTCCCTTGTTGGATGTTTTACTTTCAGAAGATCCAGATTTATCTTCTCAATTTATTTGTGATGGATGAAATAAAAATCCTTGGGAAAAAGCACATATCTGAATAATGGGTTACTAGAGGCCTGCTGTTGAGTTTGCATCTTTTTTTATCCCCCAAATATTTCTAAAATATACTTTAAGTAATACAGATAAATCCCCTTGTATATCATGACTTCTGGCATAAGCATTAATATCATACACTAATGACAAAAAAAATCAAAAGTATTAAGGATCCCAAGAGAAATATTTTAAAAAATTGAGATATTAACTTCTATTATTCTGACCTAATCTCTAATAAAATTCTAATTCCCTTAGCAGATTCAATTCCATTTAAACTACACTTTGAGTCTTAAATTGCATGTGTAGATACAGCTACCATATTTAACTCAACAAAAAGCTGCACCACTGTCATACGCCAAATGTTCCCTACATTCACCAAATGTAAGCTGTGTAGTGTTGTGCCATGAAAGCATGTACTCGTATGCTGATACATTTGTTTTAAGTTCACAAAGAAATATCTGTGTATTTTCAGAAGGGCCAGTTGTAGTATCATGTATGAATGCTACACAAAATTCAGTTGCTACGCACACTGTCAGTGCAGTATGCTGCACGCAGTTTCCATTCTGTTCTTTTCAATGCTTTTGGAATCAATTGAAGTCAAAACACCCTGGAAGAAAAGTTCAGTTTCTGCACCCCTGGTTTCAATTATTTTTAAATCTGACGCACAAACACAGCTTTTTAAGATATGTGAGTGAAGTGCCAAATAAGGAACTTATGACTTTTTCAAATACATGTGGTTGAAATCTATGACCTGTCTGCTGCCAAGCCACAGTATTTGGAATGGAGCACTGGCACAAGAAAATAAGCCATTGTTCAGAGACTAACTTTAAGAGGAACTATCCTGCACAAAGAAAAACGTAAAATCCTAAACTTCATCTCATGGCTATGGGACAATCCCATAATCCTTTGTTAAACACTAGAAAGTTGAAAAATAGATTTTAGCAATGCTTATCCAAGCCCTCAGAAGTAACCTTTTGATATAAACTATACTACAGCCTTCTTAATTCTTCTACATTACGAAAAGAATAAAAATTACATGAGATGGCATACTCCATTTCATCAGTGTTACTACTTGTCCTGTGCTATATATGTTCATGCTGCCTTGTTTTATGTACAGCTTTTTCAGTATTTTTGCCATTGATTGTGGCAGAAAAATAATAATGAGGAGCTCCTACTAAGATAAAAAAAAAAAAAAATTCCTTGAGGAAAATACTGTGTCTTTCAGGTAAGATTCATTTCACATCATTGATTTCACTTCAATAAAAATATGTATATTTATATACATTTTGACCAAATTGATATAAATACATATATACAAATATTTGAACATTCATCTGCAACCACTGATATTACCAGTTTTGACTGAGTGACAGAGTTACAAAAATTAAAAAGCAAGAACTGCTTCATAGGTTAATGTGTACTCAGAAATCAACTATAATATAGATAGCTCTTCCTGGGATGACAGATGAGCAAGCTGGAGATAACAAGATAAACTGTAAGAATAGAGATAATTCAGTTGTTTAAATTCTGTTACATCAATGATCACATTAGAAAACAAACTGCTGAATATCATGAATATTCATGTGTAAAATGGATTGAAGTTGAAAGATTAAACCAAGAAGTCTGTCATCTTGAAGACAAACTTGAGTAATTTCCTCTAATCACAGGTCATGAAACAAAGAAAGAATACATTGGAAAGCAAACTTTCGTTCAGTTCATTAAACAGAAGAAGACACCAACAGGAGATTCGGTGACAGTTAATTCTAATGAGAGAAATAGTAAAATGAATGACAAGAAATAACTATCTTCCAGCACATCAAGAAAAATCTTGACTAGTTTGGGGAATTAAGAAATAAATGCGTTCCTTCCGCCACTCAATCACAGAGTCACCAAGTTCCAGGATTTAAATTGAAAAAAGAGTGGTGGAAGAGGGATACTTATTTATAAACATGTACACACTCATGAGAGAAAATGAATACGCAGAAGACGAAGACAGCAAGAAAAAAAATCAAAGACCATTTTCGTCTTCTAATTCTTACTCATATTCTGAAGAAGACGACAAAGAAGACGGTGAGAAGAAAAACCAAAGACCTTCTTCCTCTTCTTCTTCTCATTCTTCTTCTTCTTCGTCCTTAGAAGAAGACAGTGAGAAGAAAAACCAAAGGCCTTCTTCCTCTCCTTCTTCTCACCATCTCCTTTGTCTTCTCCTCCTTCTCCTCCTTCTTCTCATCATTCTATACTCTTCAGAAGAAGAATAAGAAGACGAAGGAGACGGTGAGAAGAAAAACCAAAGGCCTTCTTCCTCTTCTTCTTAAGAAGAAGAAGGAAAAGAAGAAGATGAAGGAGACAGTGAGAAGAAAAACCAAAGGCCTTCTTCCTCTTCTTCTTAAGAAGAAGAAGGAAAAGAAGAAGATGAAGGAGACAGTGAGAAGAAAAACCAAAGGCCTTCTTCCTCTTCTTCTTCTTCAGAAAAAGAACAAGAGTAATAATAAGAAGGAGACGGTGAGATGAAAAACCAAAGGTCTTCTTCCTCTTATTCTTTTTCATCTTCAGAAGAAGAGGAAGAAGAAGAAGGAGACGGTGAGAAGAAAAAACAAAGGCCTTTTTCCTCTTCTTCTTCTTCTTCTTCTGAAGAAGGCAAAGTAGAAGGTGAAGAAGACGAAGGTGACGGTGAGAAGAAAAACCAAAGGCCTTCTTCCTCTTAATAAGAATAAGAAGACAAAGAATAAGACGACGAAGAAGAAGATGAAGTAGACGAGGAAGGAAACGGTGAGAAGAAGAAAAAAAGTCCTTCTTACACATTTTCTTCTTCAGAAGAAGAAGTAGAAGAAGACGAAGAAGACGAAGGAGATGATGAGAAGAAAAACCAAAGGCCTTCTTCCTCTTCTTCTTCTTCTTCAGAACAAGAAGAAGAAGAAGGAGATGGTGAGAAGAAATACCAAAGGCCTTCTTCCTCTTCTTCTTCTTCTAGAAGATGAAGAAGAAGAAGAGGAAGAAGAAGGAAATGGAGAAGAAGAAGAAGGCGAAGAAGAAGAAGACGAAGTTGAAGGAGATGAAGTTGAAGGAGACGAAAAGGAAGGAAATGGTGAGAAGAAGAACCAAAGGCCTTCTTCCTCTTCTTTTTCTTCTAGATGATGAAGACGAGGACAACGATGACGTAGAAGAGGACGACGACGCAGAAGACGAGGACGACGACGCAGAAGACGAGGACGACGACGCAGAAGACGAGGACGACGACGCAGAAGACGAGGACGACGACGAGGACGACGACGAGGACGACGACGAGGACGACGACGAGGACGACGACGAGGACGACGACGAGGACGACGACGACGTAGACGAGGACGACGTAGACGAAGTCGACGTAGATGAGGACGACGTAGACGAAGTCGACGTAGACGAAGTCGAACAAGATGAAGACGACGAACAAGACGAAGACGACAAAGAAGAAGAAGACGAAGACGACGAACAAGACGAAGACGACAAAGAAGTAGAAGACGAAGACGACGAACAAGACGACGACGACAACGACGACAAAGAAGACGACGACGACGAAGAAGAAGAAGACGACGACGACGACAAAGACGACGACGAAGACGACGACGAAGACGACGACGAAGACGACGACGAAGACGACGACGAAGACGACGACGAAGACGACGACGAAGAAGTCAAAGACGAAGAAGACGAAGTCAAAGACGAAGAAGACAAAGAAGACGAAGTCAAAGACGAAGAAGATGAAATCGAAGAAGATGAAAAAGATGATGAAGAAGAAGAAGACGAAGACGAAGAAGACAAAGAAGAAGACAACGACGAAGACGACGACGGAGAAGACGACGACGGAGAAGACGACGACGGAGAAGACGACGACGGAGAAGACGACGACGACGGAGAAGACGACGACGATGACGGAGAAGACGACGACGACGGAGAAGACGACGACGACGACGGAGAAGAAGAATACGAAAAAGACGAACAAGAAGAAGATGAAAAAGAAGAAGAAGAAAAAAA